>NW_024070211.1:125660684-125715593 GCF_014754425.2 Oryx dammah | reverse complement strand
TCCAAGGAGTAAGCGTCTTTTAATTTCATGGCTGCAGTCACCATCTGCAGTGATTTTGGAGCCCAAAAAAATAAAGTCTGACACTGTTTCCACTGTTTCCCCATCTATTTCCCATGAAGTGATGGGACCGGATGGCATGATCTTCATTTTCTGAATGTTGAGCTTTAAGTCAACGTTTTTGCTCCCCTCTTTCACTTACATCAAGAGGCTTTTTAGTTCCTCTTCACTTTCTGCCATAAGGGTGGTGTCATCTGCATATCTGAAGTTATTGATATTTCTCCTGGCAATCTTGATTCCAGCTTGTACTTCTTCCAGTCCAGCGTTTCTCATGATGTACTCTGCATATAAGTTAAATAAGTAGGGTGACAATATACAGCCTTGATGTACTCTTTTCCTATTTGGAACCAGTCTGTTGTTCCACGTCCAGTTCTAACTGTTGCTTCCTGACCTGCATACAGATTTCTCAAGAGGCAGGTCAGGTGGTCTGGTATTCCCATCTGTTTCAGAATTTTCCACAGTTTCTTGTGATCCACACAGTCAAAGGCTTTGGCATAGTCAATAAGCCAGAAATAGATGTATGTCTGGAACTCTCTTGCTTTTTCCATGATCCAGCAGATGTTGGCAATTTGATCTCTGGTTCCTCTGCCTTTTCTAAAACCAGCTTGAACATCAGGGAGTTCACGGTTCATGCATTGCTAAAGCCTGGCTTGGAGAATTTTGAGCATTACTTTACTAGCATGTGAGATCAGTGCAATTGTGTGGTAGTTTGAGCATTCTTTGGCATTGCCTTTCTTTGGGACTGGAATGAAAACTGACCTTTTCCAGTCTTGTGGCCACTGCTGAGTTTTCCAAATTTGCTGGCATCTTGAGTGCAGCACTTTCACAGCATCATCTTTCAGGATTTGAAACAACTCCACTGGAATTCCATCGCTTCCACTAGCTTTGTTCACAGTGATGCTTTCTAAGGTCCACTTGACTTCACATTCCAGGATGTCTGGCTCTAGATTAGTGATCATCATGATTATCTGGGTTGTGGAGATATTTTTTGTACAGTTCTTCTGTGTATTCTTGCCACCTCTTCCTAATATCTTCTGCTTCTGTTAGGTTCATACCATTTTTGTCCTTTATCGAGCCCATCTTTGCATGAAATATTCCCTTGGTATCTCTAATTTTCTTGAAGAGATCTCTAGTCTGTCCCATTCTGTTGTTTTCTTCTATTTCTTTGCATTGATCACTGAAGAATGCTTTCTTATCTCTTCTTGCTATTCTTTGGAACTCTGCATTCAGATGCCTATATCTTTCCTTTTCTCCTTTGCTTTTCGCCTCTCTTCTTTTCACAGCTATTTGTAAGGCCTCCCCAGAGAGTCATTTTGCTTTTTTGCATTTCTTTTCCATGGGGATGGTCTTGATCCCTGTCTCCTGTACAATGTCGCGAACCTCAGTCCATAGTTCATCAGGCACTCTATACATCAGATCTAGGCCCTTAAATCTATTTCTCACTTCCACTGTATAATCATAAGGGATTTGATTTAGGTCATACCTGAATGGTCTAGCGGTTTTCCCTACTTTCTTCAATTTAAGTCTGAATTGGTAATAAGGAGTTGATGATCTGAGCCACAGTCATCTCCCAGTCTTGTTTTTGCTGACTGTAAGAGCTTCTCCATCTTTGGCTGCAAAGAATATAATCAATCTGATTTTGGTGTTGACCATCTGGTGATGTCCATGTGTAGAGTCTTCTCTTGTGTTGTTGGAAGAGGGTGTTTGCTATGACCAGTGCATTTTCTTGGCAAAACTCTTATTAGTCTTTGCCCTGCTTCATTCCGCATTCCAAGGCCTAATTTGCCTGTTACTCCAGGTGTTTCCTGACTTCCTACTTTTGCATTCCAGTCCCCTATAATGAAAAGGACATCATTTTTGGGTGTTAGTTCTACAAGGTCTTGTAGGTCTTCATAAAGCCGTTCAACTTCAGTTTCTTCAGTGTTACTGGTTGGGGCATAGACTTGGATAACTGTGATATTGAATGGTTTGCCTTGGAGACAAACAGAGATCATTCTGTCATTTTTGAGATTGCATCCAAGTACTGCATTTCAGACTCTTTTGTTGACCACGATGGCTACTCCATTTCTTCTGAGGGGTTCCTGCCTGCAGTAGTAGATATAATGGTCATCTGAGTTAAATTCACCCATTCCAGTCCATTTTAGTTCACTGACTCCTAGAATGTTGACGTTCACCCTTGCCATCTCTTGTTTGACCACTTCCACTTTGCCTTGATTCATGGACCTGACATTCCAGGTTCCTATGCAATATTGCTCTTTTCAGCATCGGATCTTACTTTTACCACCAGTCACATACACAACTGGGTATTGTTTTTGCTTTGGCTCCATCCCTTCATTCTTTCTGGAGTTATTTCTTCACTGATCTCCAGTAGCATATTGGGCACCTAATGACCTGGGGAGTTCCTCTTTTGGTATCTTATCATTTTGCCTTTTCATATTGTTCATGGGGTTCTCAAGGCAAGAATACTGAAGTGTCTTGCCATTCCCTTCTCCAGCGGACCACATTCTGTCAGACCTCTCCACCATGACTCGTCCGTCTTGGGTTGCCCTGCAGGCATGGCTTGGTTTCATTGAGTTAGACAAGGCTGTGGTCCTAGTGTGATTAGATTGACTAATTTTCTGTGAGTATGGTTTCAGTGTGTCTGCCCTCTGATGCCCTCTTGCAACACTTACCATCTTCCTTGGGTTTTCCGTACCTTGTGCATGGGGTATCTCTTCACGGCTACTCCAGCAAAGCACAGCCGCTGCTCCTTACCTTGGACGAGGGGTATCTCCTTACCGCTGCAGTTCCTGACCCTCAACGTGCGATAGCTCCTCTAGGCCCTCCTGTACCTATACAGCCACCACTCCTCCAGTTGCTCCTCCTGCCCGCCGGCCCTGGCCTCGGGCGTGGATGGCCCCTCCCAGCTGCTGCCCCTGGCCTCGGGCTCGAGGTGGCTTCTCCCAGCCACCCTTGACCTCGTTCACGGGGTGTCTCCTCCCAGCCACCGCCCCTGACCTCGGATGCAGGGTAGCTCCTCCTGGCCGCCCCTGACCTCAGATGCATGGTAGCTCCTCTCGGCCGTTCATGCACCATCGCAGCCTGGCCCTCTAGGCCGCTGCCCCTGACCTCAGACGGTATATTTTTATATCTTTAGAGAATTGTTGCAAAGGCCTCTCTTCAGCCAACATTCTGGGTATGTTTTTTAGGCTTCTGTTTAAAAAATGTGAATCCACTTTTTCCCTGTTTATTGTGCCATTTTTTGTTCAAGTATTTATCTCCATCAAAAGATGCATTATTCACCGAGCAACTATCTAAACATATTTAATATGTGCTGAGACCTATAAGAAACATTGGTAATTCAGAAATATTCATTGTCAACATGGGAAGACTCTGTTATATTATAGAAAATTCAAATCTCTAGAGCAGATCTATTTTAAACTGTAATATTGGTCAGTCACTATGTCTGACTCTTTGCAACCCCATGGACTGCAGCACACCAGGCTTTCCTGGTTCTTTGCTATCTCACGGAGCTTGCTCAAACTCATATCCATTGAGTCAGTGATGCCATCAAACCATCTCATCCTCTGTCACCCCCTTTCTCCTTTTGCCTTTAATCTTTCCCTGCATCAGAGTCTTTTCCAATGAGTCACTCTTCACATCAGGTGGCCAAAGTATTAGAGTTTCAGATTCAGCATTAGTCCTTCCAATGAATATTCAGGGTTGATTTCATTTAGGATAGACTGGTTTGATCTGCTTGCTGCCCAAGGAACTCTCAAGAGTCTTCTCCAGCATAACAATTTGATAATATCAATTCTTCAGTTCTCAGCCTTCTTTATAGCCCAGCTCCCACATCTGTATCTGACTACTGGAAAAACGATAGCTTTGACTATACTCACTTTGTCGGCAAAGTAATGTCTCTGCTTTTTAATATGCTGTCTAGATTTGTCATAGCTTTCCTTCCAAGGAGCAAGCTTCTTTTAATTTCATGGCTGCAGTCACCATCCACAGTCATTTTGGAGCCCAAGAAAATAAAATCTGTCACTTTTTCCTCATCTATTTGTCATGAAATGATGGGACTGTATACCACGATCTTAGGTTTTTGAAAGTTGAGTTTTAAGCAAGCTTTTTCACTCTCCACTTTCAGCTTCATCAAGAGGTTCTTCAATTCCTCTTTACTTTCTTCCATTAGAGTGGTATCATCTGCATATCTGAGATTGTTGATATCTCTCCTGGCAATCTTGATTCCAACTTGTGACTCATCCAGCCCAGAATTACTCATGATGTACTCTGCATGTAAGTTAAATAAGCAGAGTGACAATACACAAACTTGATGTACTCCTTTCCCAGTTTGGAACCAGTCTGTTGTTCTATGTCCCGTTCTAACTATTGCTTCTTGACCTGAATACAGCTTTCTCAGGAGAAAGATAAGGTGATGGTATTCCCATCTCTTTAAGAATTTTCCACAGTTTGCTGTGATCCACACAAAGGCTTTAGTATAGTCAATAAAGCAGAAGTAGATGTTTTTCTGGAATTCTTTTGTTTTTTTTGATGATCCAATGGATGTTGGCAATTTGATCTCTGGTTCCTCTGCCTTTCCTAAATCCAGCTTGTACATTGGAAGTTCTTGGTTCACATACTGCTGAAGCCTAGCTTGAAGGATTTTGAGCATTATCTTTCTAGCATGTGAAATGAGTGAAACTGTGTTGTAGTTTGAACATTCTTTGGTATTGCCCTTCTTTGGGATTGCAATGAAGACTGAGCTTTTTCATTATATTTTGTTTGCCCTTGATCACCTCCGGCCAAACAAGCTATAATGAATTAGGCCTATTCATGGTAGAAATTGTCAGTGTCCTGCTTATAACCCTTCAGTCCACTTGAGAGTTCACAGGGAAGCAAACATGCTAAATACTGCTGTCCCCTGTATTCTTCTAACCAGGAGGTAGTGGCTGTCACAATAAGCAGTTATTGTAGTCAAAGAGTAATGGGGGTTGGTGAAGAAATTCCTCATCATCTCAGTATGAATTGTGAGATGCATTCTACTTGGCTCTCTGTGAGGCCCTCACAGAAACTGAGCCCCAGTTGTCACATTAGCAACTAACATTCTTTATTGACTTTCTTCTTTGTTCTCCTCATTTGCTGATTCCTATACATTGTTCACTGGGATCATATAGCAAAGAAACCACTTGCAACTTCAGTTTTATCAAAGGATCTGCTTTTGAAAAACCACACTAAGATATTTAAGTTATAAAGTTTTGGTGTTTCTATTTTCAGGTGTTTTTTCTTTTGAATATTTTTTATCTTTTTTACTAGAACATCTTAGAAATGAGCTTTGTTTTGTTGGCTCTTTGAAAAGATTTTTTTTCATTATCTGACTCAAGGTTTCTTCCTGCCTTTGGCAAATTGAAAAATGAGTGTCCCTGAAGGACCAACAGTCACCAAAGATAAAGTATCACTTAACATTTTGTGCCCCCACCATATTTCTGCTTCAGGCAAGTGCCAGAATGGCAGAGACAATTATCTTGATTTTTGAAATAATAAAGCTAATAATTTTTATGATTGCATATCAATATGAATTTGTTTTTTCAGACCCTGTTTACTAGTCCCATTTCAGATTTTGTTCTAATAGTAGACTTCTTTTGATACCAACTCTTTTATCCTTACTTGTTCTCTTTTTGGAATATTTAACTCATTAAAAGGGACCATAGATAGTTTTATTTCTTTTCAATGAGACAGAAAGTGTCATGTGTATTACAAAATATACTTTCTTTAAATCTTTGCAAAATTTTATAGGTGGTTCCAAATACTCATAAACATATACACATATATTTAGTACTGACATATATAAAACACATGTGTATATATAAAACATATGTAGCCACACATGAAATAGAAAGGAGTAAATACAAGGAAAATAATAAAGAAATATGAAGACTGTAACAGTTTCAGCTTCAATTTTCTGTCATTAGTGCCTGCAGTTAGAACTGGCCTTAAGTATAATTACAGTAAGACTATTGAAATGCCTATTTTAACCTCAAATATCTTCTTCCTTAATTCCTTCAAGTGGCTTAAAACTCTTATGAGTATCTTATAATTTAGAACTTATTAAAAACATTTTATCAGTATCTTATAATTTGGAAATTATTAATAAAAAGTATGTGATAAAGTTGCAAGAAAATAACATTTCCTTGTATTTTCTCCAAAAGAACAAACAGGTTATATAAAATTACATATGCTTATCATTTTAAATACATTCTGATAAATGTAATTTCATTATCTGCATGTTCAGAATTAGCTAGTTAATGTGTTAGCAGGAGCAAAATAGAATGACATGTTCACTAGTCCCCATTTCTGAGAGATCAGGGCTATCCTCGCAGCTGAGGGAGGTGGAGTAAATGTTAAAAACTTGACATGGTGTCAGTACAATATATTGCAGAGTTGAAGGCAGTTGAGTGAGCAGAATAACTCCAGAGACTCAGAAAAACTGAAAAGAAGAGTGGAAGATAAAAGTATCATAAATTATTGACAACAAATCTATTGAACATTTGTTTCCAGGACCAAACATGATGAAAGATTAAAATAATCACTTATAAGAGGAGTGACTATAGTGAAGACAAGGAAATATGAAATGTTGGGACTCATGATGATAAGAATTCTTTGTTTTTTTTTCAAAACTCTCTTCTTTTTCACCTACTACGTTTTTTTTTTTTCTTTTTCTCCCTTTCCCTCCTTCATTCCTCTTCCTCTTGCTCCTTCTTTCTTTCCATTCATCTCTCCCTCATCCTCTCTTTCTTTCTTTCATATACGTTTCTGTATGAGTTTATCATTTTAAATTTTCAATTCAGTTCAGTCTCAGTTGTGTCTGACTCTTTGCGATGCCAAGGACTGCAACATGCCAGGTTTTCCTGTCCATCACCAACTCCCAGAGCTTGCTCAAACTCATGTCCATCGAGTCAGTGATGCCAGCCAACCATCTTATCCTCTGTCATCCCCTTCCCCTTCTGCTTTCAATCTTTCCCAAGATTAATGTCTTTTCCAATGAATCAGTTCTTTGTATCAGGTGGCTAAAGTATTGGAGTTTCAGGCACAGCATCAGTCCTTCCAATGAATATTCAGGACTGATTTCCTTCAGGATTGACTAGTTTGATCTCCTTGCAGTCTGAGAAACTCTAAGAGTCTTCTCAACAGTTCAAAAGCATCTATTGTTTGGTGCTCAGCTTTCTTTATAGTCCAACTCTCACATCCATACATGACTACTGGAAAAAACATAGCTCTGACTAGATGGACATTTGTTGGCAAAAAAATGTCTCTGCTATCTAGATTGGTCATAGCTTTTCTTCCAAGGAGCAAGCATCTTTCAATTTCATGGCTGCAGTCACCATCTCCCATGATTTTGGAGCCCAAGAAAATAGTCTGTCACTGTTTCCATTGTTTTATCTATTTGCTGTGAAGTGATGGGACCAGAAGTCATGATCTTAGTTTCTTGAATGTTTTAAGTTTTAAGCCAACTTCTTCACTCTCTTCTTTCCCTTTCATCAAGAGGCTCTTTAGGTCTTCTTCACTTTCTGCCATAAGGGTGGTGTCGTCTGCATATCTGAGGTTATTGATATTTCTCCCGGCAATCTTGTTTCCAGTTTGTACTTTCTCAAGCCCAACATTTCACATGATGTACTCTGCATATAAGTTAAATATGAAGGGTGACAATATATAGTCTTGATGTACTCCCTTTCCAATTTGGAACTAGTCCGTGGTTCCATGTCCAGTTCTAACTGTTTCTTCTTGACATGTATACAGATTACTCAAGAGGCAGGTAAGATTGTCTGGTATTCCCATCTCTTGAAGAATTTTCCACGTTTGTTGTGATTCACACAGTCAAAGGTTTTGGCATAGTCAATAAAGCAAAAGTAGATGTGTTTCTGGTATTCTCTTGCTTTTTTGATGATACAACAGATGTGGCAATTTGATCTCTGGTTCCTCTGCCTTTTCTAAAATCAGCTTGAACATCTGAAAGTTCATGGTTCATGTACTGTTGAAGTCTGGCTTGGAGAATTTTTAGCATAATTTTGTTAGCGTTTGAGATGAGTGCAATTGTGTGGTAGTTTGAACATTCTTTTGTATTGCCTTTCTTTGGGATTGGAATGAAAACTGACCTTTTCCAGTCCTGTGGCCACTGCTGTGTCTTCCAAATTTGCTGGCATATTGAGTGCAGCACTTTCACACCATCATCTTTTAAGATTTGAAATAGTTCAACTGGAATTCCATCACCTCCACTAGCTTTGTGTGTAATGATGCTTCCTAAGGCCCACTTGACTTCGCATTCCAGGATGTCTGGTTCTAGGTGAGTTATCTCACCATCGTGGTTATCTGGATCATGAAGATCTTTTTTGTATAGCTCTTCTGTGTATTCTTGCCATCTCTTCTTAATATCTTCTGCTTCTGTTAGGTCCATATCATTTCTGTCCTTTACTGTGCCTAGCTTTGCATGAAATGTTCCCTTGGTTTCTCTAATTTTCTTGAAGAGATCTCTAGTCTTTCCCACTGTTTTTCTCTATTCTTTGCACTGATCACTGAAGAAGGCTTTCTTATCTCTCCTTGCTATTCTTTGGAACTCTGCATTCAAAATGTTATATCTTTCCTTTTCTCCTTTGCCTTTGCTTCTCTTCTTTTCATAGATATTTGTAAGGTCTCCTTAGATAAACTTGCCCTTTTGCATTTCTCTGTCTTGGGGATGACGTCGATCACTGCCTCCTGTACAACTTCACGAACCTCTGTTCATAGTTCTTCAGGCCCTGTGTCTATCAGGTCTAATCCCTTGAATCTATTTATCACCTCCACTGTATAATCGTAAGGGATTTGATTTAGTTCATAGCTGAATGGTCTAGTGTTTTCCCTACTTTCTTCAATTTACGTCAGAATTTGGCAATAAGAAGTTCATGATCTGAGCCACAGTCAGCTCATGGCCTTGTTTTTGCTGACTGTATAAAGCTTCTCCATATTTGGCTGCAAAAATATAATTAATCTGATTTTGGTGTTGACCTTCAGGTGATGTCCATGTGTAGAGTCTTCTCTTGTGTTGTTTGCTACGACCAGTGCATTCTCTTGGCAAAACTCTGTTAGCCTTTGCCCTGCTTCACTTTGTACTCCAAGGCCAAATTTGCCTGTTACTCCAGGAATCTCTTGACTTTCTATTTTTGCATTCCAACCCCCTATGATCAAAAGGAAATCTTTTTTGGGTGTTATTTCTAGAAGTCATGTAGGTCTTCATAGGACCTTTCAACTTCAGCTTCTTCAGCATTACTGGTCATGGCATAGGCTTGCCATCTGTGATATTGAATGGTTTGCCTTGGGAACGAACAGAAACAGAATGGTTTCTGTCATTTTTGAGATTGGACCCAAGTACTGCATTTTGGCCTCTTTTGTTGACTATGAGGGCTACTCCATTTTTATTAAGGGATTCTTGCCCACAGTAGATATAATGCTTATCTGAATTAAATTTGCTCATTACATTCCATTTTTAATTTTACCAAATACCAAAAGAGCAGAGAGACAACTGAAAATTTAAAAATGCCATGCATCCATTAAAGGTGCAGTAGCATTTTATCTGATCAATTGTTGAGTAGTTATTCCAAATTTCAATGAAAGGACTTAAGAAATCACAGGTAATAATAAACATTACACAAAGAAAATCCAGAATTTATAGTAAACCTTTGACAAGATTTTGGGCAATTGTCATTAATGGCATGACTAGTGGAATCTATCCATGTTTTCTGTGGTTTACTGCCAGGACAGAGCAAATCTGAAAGTTCCAAGGGAAATGTGACTATAGTTTTTCTGATGCCGATAGAAAAAGTTCATAGTTTTAATAAATGAAAACTTCTTTCTCCTGCATGAATGTTATTTTTATGAGCATGAAAAATAAAAATTGTGGTGTTTCATTTAATATTAATGCTTTAAAAATCTATATCTTTCAAAAATAATGTCTTTAAGGGAAATGATGATGTGTGAGAACAATTGTTTTTAGGCAGACTGGAGATTAAGTCTCCTCAAGTAACGTGGTATAGTTGGGAGCCGAAGTTTAAACTTTCTATATGTCTTTCTATATGCCCAGTTTATTCTAAGTATTGGATAACCAGTAGGTGAGTATAGGAGATGAACCCAGTTTAAAGTTATGTCAGTAGTGTTGGTGGATGCTCCAAGAGATAGCAGGACTTGGGTTGAAATCTGAGCATATTGATCTGTCATCCTACAATAGATTGTGAAGTAGTATTCAACCAGGCCTCAAATTATCAATGATCAAGGACAAAGACAGTGTGCACACTCTTCTTTAGCAAACCCTGAATATAAATAGAGGTCTCCTCATTCAAGGGAACAGAAAGATGTACTGACAACTGGTTTGGTTATGTTTTGCTGTATAACAAACCACTACCAAATCTTAGTAACTTAAAAAAAACCCACAATTTTATTATTTCTTGTTATCTGTTGTCCCTGTGTGTTGTGCCCTGTGTGTTGGCTGGGACTGACTCCATTGAGGGGCTTGACTGGGCTTGAACACTGAAAATTGTTCACTCCCATGCCTGCCAATCAATGATAACTATTAATCCTTTCTCCTTACTTGTATAATAATTCTACAACTTTGGTGACTTGATTCCACTGCTGGCTCCATGGGAAGGTCTTTCTCCTTGTCAGTGATTGGTTTAGGCCTAAGCCAGTTAGTTCATGGCTTCCTCATTGATCATAGTGACTAGTTTATGGATGGTTTAATAAAAGTGACTTTGAGTACTTTTATTTGATGGCTATAGGAAACAATTTTCTACATTTTTCTTTGGACGAGCCTTTGCTTGGTGACTGTAAACATCTCATAACCATTGGGAAAGCCAAACAAAGTGGGGAGCCAACCAAGAGACTAGTGTAGAGCTGAACAACTGCAGAGAAATGAAGCTGGAGCTTGGATAAAACATTGCCTAAATCTCCCCTGTCTCTAAACATTTCAGGAACTAAAATGAGCCACTAAATCCACTCATTTGTTTAAACTACTGTGGGTTAGGTTTTCTGACACTTGCAAGAGAAAGCATTCAAACAGACACAGCTAAAAAATTGACCCCAAAAAGTATGATTAAAAGGATGAGCATAGTTGTACTTAAAGGAAAATCACTCACTCAATCAACCAATCAACCAGCTAACCAACCATACAGTGTTTATAAATCTGTGGATCAACAAAAATAAGAAAATAATAAGAAGGGTGATATGATAAATGCCAATATAAATGCAGAGGCATTTAGGCACTTGTAACTTAGGAAGTTCAGTTCAGATCATTTCAGTCGCTCAGTCGTGTCCGACTCTTTGTGACCCCAAGAATCGCAGCACGCCAGGCCTCCCTGTCCATCACCATCTCCCGGAGTTCAGTCAGACTCACGTCCATCGAGTCCATGATGCTATCCAGCCATCTCATCCTCGGTTGTCCCCTTCTCCTCCTGCCCCCAATCTCTCCCAGCATCAGAGTCTTTTCCAATGAGTCAACTCTTCGCATGAGGTGTCTAAACTACTGGAGCTTTAGCATGATTCCTTCCAAAGAAATCCCAGGGTTGATCTCCTTCAGAATGGACTGGTTGGATCCACTTGCACTCCAAGGGACTTTGAAGAGTCTTCTCCAACACCACAGTTCAAAAGCATCAATTATTCAGTGCTCAGCCTTCTTCACAGTCCAAATCTCACATCCATACATGACCACAGGAAAAACCATAGCCTTGACTAGACGGGCCTTAGTCGACAAAGTAATGTCTCTGCTTTTGAATATACTTTCTAGGTTGGTCATAACTTTTCTTCCAAGGAGTAAGCCTCTTTTAATTTCATGGCTGCAGTCACCATCTGCAGTGATTTTGGAGCCCCAAAAAATAAAGTCTGACACTGTTTCTACTGTTTACCCATCTATTTCCCATGAAGTGATGGGACCAGGTGCCATGATCTTCGTTTTCTGAATGTTGAGCTTTAAGCCAACTTTTCGCTCTCCTCTTTCACTTTCATCAAGAGGCTTTTTAGTTCCTCTTCACTTTCTGCCATAAGGGTGGTGTCATCTGCATATCTGAGGTTATTGATATTTCTCCCGGCAATCTTAATTCCAGCTTGTGCTTCTTCCAGTCCAGTGTTTCTCATGATGTACTCTGCATATAAGTTAAAGAAGCAGGGTGACAATATACAGCGTTGACGTACTCCTTTTCCTATTTGGAACCAGTCTGTTGTTCCATGTCCAGTTCTAACTGTTGCTTCCTGACCTGCATACAGATTGCTCAAGAGGCAGGTCAGGTGGTCTGATATTCCCATCTCTTTCAGAATTTTCCACAGTTTCTTGTGATCCACACAGTCAAAGGCTTTGGCAGAGTCAATAAAGCAGAACTAGATGTTTTTCTGGAACTCTCTTGCTTTTTCCATGATCCAGCGGATGTTGGCAATTTGATCTCTGGTTCCTCTGCCTTTTCTAAGACCAGCTTGAACATCAGGGAGTTCACAGTTCACGTATTGCTGAAGCCTGCCTGGCTTGGAGAATTTTGAGCATTACTTTACTAGCATGTGAGATGAGTGCAATTGTGCAGTATTTTGAGCATTCTTTGGCATTGCTTTTCTTTGGGATTGGAATGAAAACTGACCTTTTCCAGTCCTGTGGCCACTGATGAGTTTTCCAAATTTGCTGGCATCTTGAGTGCAGCACTTTCACAGCATCATCTTTCAGGATTTGAAACAGCTCAACTGGAATTCCATCACCTCCACTAGCTTTGTTCGTAGTGATGCTTTCTAAGGCCCACTTGACTTCACATTCCAAGATGTCTGGCTCAAGATTAGTGATCACATCATCATGATTGTGAAGGTCTTTTTTGTACAGTTCTTCCATGTATTCTTGCCACCTCTTCTTAATATCTTCTGCTTCTGTTAGATCCATACCATTTTTGTCCTTTATCGAGCCCATCGTTGCATGAAATGTTCCCTTGGTATCTCTAATTTTCTTGAAGAGATCTCTAGTCTTTCCCATTCTGTTCTTTTCCTCTATTTCTTTGCATTGATCGCTGAAGAAGGCTTTCTTATCTCTCCTTGCTATTCTTTGGAACTCTGCATTCAGATGCTTATATCTTTCCTTTTCTCCTTTGCTTTTCGCCTCTCTTCTTTTCACAGCTATTTGTAAGGACTCCCCAGACAGCCATTTTGCTGTTTTGCATTTCTTTTCCGTGGGGATGGTCTTGATCCCTGTCTCCTGTACAATGTCATGAACCTCATTCCATAGTTCATCAGGCACTATACCTATCAGATCTAGGCCCTTAAATCTATTTCTTATTTCCACTGTATAGTCATAAGGGATTTGATTTAGGTCATACCTGAATGGTCTAGTGGTTTTCCCTATTTTTTTCAATTTGAGTCTGAATTTGGTAATAAGGAGTTCATGATCTGAGCCACAGTCAGCTCTCGGTCTTATTTTTGTTGACTGTATAGAGCTTCTCCATCTTTCACTGCAAAGAATATAATCAGTCTGATTTTGGTGTTGACCATGTGGTGATGTCCATGTGTAGAGTCTTCTCTTGTGTTGTTGGAAGAGGGTGTTTGCTATAACCAGTGCATTTTCTTGGCAAATCTCTATTAGTCTTTGCCCTGCTTCATTCCGCATTCCAAGGCCTAATTTGCCTGTTACTCCAGGTGTTTCCTGACTTCCTACTTTTGCATCCAGTCCCCTATACTGTAAAGGACATCATTTTTGGGTGTTAGTTCTGAAAGGTCTTGTAGGTCTTCATAAAACCGTTTAACTTCAGTTTCTTCAGTGTTACTGGTTGGGACATAGACTTGGATAACTGTGATATTGAATGGTTTGCCTTGGAGATGAACAGAGATCATTCTGTCATTTTTGAGATTGCATCCAAGTACTGCATTTCGGACTCTTTTGTTGACCATGATGGCTACTCCATTTCTTCAGAGGGGATCCTGCCTGCAGTAGTAGATATAATGGTCATCTGAGTTAAATTCACCCATTCCAGTCCATTTTAGTTCGCTGATTCCTAGAATGTTGACGTTCACCCTTGCCATCTCTTGTTTGACCACTTCCACTTTGCCTTGATTCATGGACCTGACATTCCAGGTTCCTATGCAATATTGCTCTTTACAGCATCGGATCTTACTTTTACCACCAGTCACAGCCACAACTGTGTATTGTTTTTGCTTTGGCTCCATCCCTTCATTCTTTCTGGAGTTATTTCTCCACTGATCTCCAGTAGCATATTGGTCACCTAATGACCTGGGGAGTTCCTCTTTTGGTATCCTATCATTTTGCCTTTTCATACTGCTCATGGGGTTCTCAAGGCAAGAATACTGAAGTGGATTGCCATTCTCTTCTCCAGTGGACCACATTCTGTCAGACCTCTCTACCATGACCCGCCCATCTTGGGTTGCCCCACAGGCATGGCTTGGTTTCATTGAGTTAGACAAGGGTGTGGTCCTAGTGTGATTAGATTGACTAGTTTTCTGTGAGTATGGTTTCAGTGTGTCTGCCCTCTGATGCCCTCTTGCAACACCTACCATCTTCCTTGGGGTTCTCTTACCTTGGGCGTGGGTTATCTCTTCATGGCTGCTCCAGCAAAGCATAGCCGCTGCTCCTTAACTTGGATGAGGGGTTATCTCCTTACCACCGCTGTTCCTGACCTTCAGCGTGGGATAGCTCCTCTAGGCCCTCCTGTACCTGCACAGAAAGGATAATAATATCAGTAACAAAAAGGATAACAAAGATTATTTAAGTGTGTAATGTGCTTTCTAATCTGAGTTTTGTGTGTTTGAACTCTTTGAGTCTTTAAAAAAAACACTGTAGGGTAACCACGATATTAATGCTTATTTGAATAAAAAGGACTATGAGACAAAAGGCAGTGTAGTTACTTATATAAGTCATGGCAACAGAACTCATATTTTATTATGTGTAATTTAGCAAAAATACTTTGAGATTTTTGTGAATGGAGAGATGTTCTTGGCTTATTTATACTGCTGAAAACAGTTCAAGAAGAAAGGGAAAACTAAGACAAATAATTGAGAAATTTGAAGTTACTAAGATATTATTTCCCAAAAGAGTATAGAATCAGAGGATTTTATTGGTGAGCTATTATAGAAAACAGATAATACATTTACAAAGTCACTTGATTTAGCCTATAATGTTACCATAATCTTGTTGTCCAAAGCTGATATCACACAAAAATGATAGGCTGTTTTATGAATGCGGCCACAACTGTCCTAAATGAAATATTTTCATATCATGTTCAACTTTACATTCAAATGAATTGCCTGTACCAAATGTTACACTTTCTCTCCTCTATCTAGGTTATGTCAGTCTTATTTTGCTTTCTTATTACTCTGTATTAAAATAGGTTTTCAGTTTTAAGATCATCTTCTTACATTTCTGACATGTAATCTGCCTTGATGTTGAGTGGTGCCCTTCACTACAGTAGCTATGGTCAATTAATTCATAATAAAAACATGACACTTGAAGACGTAACACAAAAGGGAAATGTAACAAGAAAGGGAAAATTATCTTTCCTGGGAGGCAATTTCACAGCCTCCCACTGATCCAAGAACAATGCCTGTATCTTGAATTTCACTAGGTAGCATAATTCCAATGGAGATAGAATGAAAAAATGGGAAAACCTACACATTCTATGAATATCATTATATTCTATGCAAATAATTTAGAAACAGGCTGTAAGGGATGCCAAATGGAAATGACCTCTTACAAGAATTCTAAATGTAATTACCTAATTTGAATTTTTCTTTAAATATACTGCTTTTTAACATGTGAGTTTCATGAAAATGCCTGTATTTTAATGTTTGAGTCATTAATAAAAATATTTCCTAGAGATATACTTAGGTAATATCCTTGATATACATCACTGCAAAGAGTAATATCTGAACAATGAACAATAACTAATTACTCCTCAAAGTTTATGCTCTAAACAGTATTTTACTACTCTGTTTTTGAGTATCCTATGAGTTACAGTCAAAAACCTTGTGAAGCCAAGATACATGACTATTTGTTCCCCTCCATTTATTGTATAAGGCTATCAAAGGGAATTTTATTGGACGGACATGATTTGTTGTTCACCAAGTCATTGTGGTTATTACCCTGCCTCCTGTACTTTCTAGAGCTTTACAAATTGCTTGTGGGGGATCTGTTCTACTATCAGGAAAGACGTCGATGTTAAAGTAAATTAATCTCTAATTTCAAAAGTGTTGTCGTATCCTGAAAGTGAGTGTTAAGTCATTCAGTCAGGTCTAAGTCTTTGTGACGCTATGGGCTGTAGCCTGCCAGGTTCCTCTGTCTATGGAATTCTCCAGGCAAGAACAGTGGAGTGGGTTGCCATTTCTTTCTCCAGGGATCTTCCTGACCCAGGGACTGAATCTGGGTCTCCTGCATTGCAGGCATATTATTTACTGTTTGAGCCATATCCTACGTCTCATCAACTGCTCACCTTCTAACTTTCTCAGTCCCTTAGAAAAGAAGATGTATACATCACCTATTTCAGTCGCTTGAAACATATATAGCTTATTGCTGTTAAAATTTTAGCAAAATCCTTAGTTAACCGAAGTCATATCTAAGTCACAGTAGTTCATATCTCAAAGTGTCTGGCATTTTGTAGTAATTTTGTACCATTTTCCTCTGTCTTTTGTTACATCAAAGACATTTGGCACAAATTTCAATATTTTTAGTAATTGGGACTGACCTTAGGTAGTTTTTTTGGGGAAATACACTTGAAAATCTTTCTTGTATTTGACCATATGAAATGAAATATCTATTGTCCCAATCCCCACCCATTTACCTTGGCTTGAAGGAGTGATCTTGTGCAAAATTATTAAAAGCAGCATTTTCAAGTACAAAATGAGCATTTTTGTTCTCTATATTACTATTTGTTCCATGGTAAGAATAATTCAGCTCACAACTCAGTCACACAAGTACTTTTCTTAAGGCCAATATCATATTCTTAAACTTTAATTGAAGTATAGTTGATTTACAATGTGTTAATTACTGCTGTATATCAAAGTGATTCAGTTGTATATATAACTGAATATATTCTTTTCCACCATGGTTTATCACAGGATATTGAATGTAATTCTCTGTACTATACAGTAGGACCTTGTTTATTAATTCTATCAAAGTGTACATCTGCCAATCCCAACTTCTTACTGTATCCTTCCCCCAACCCCTCTGCTTTATCAACTACCAGTCTGTTCTCTATGTCCATGATTCTGTTTCTGTTTTATAGATAGGGTCACTTGTGTCATATTTAAGCATGCACATGTAAGTGATATCATATGGTGTTTGTCTTTCTCTTTTTGACTTCACTTACTACGATAATCTCTGGTTGCATCCATGTTGCTGCAAGTGGCATTCTTTTGTTCTTTTCTAGTGACTGATAGTATTCCATTGTATATATGTACCACATCTTCTTTATCCTTTCATCTGTTGATAGATATTTAGGTTATCTCACGTCTTAACTAGATCCACACTGTCAAAGGCTTTAGTGTAGTCAATGAAGCAGAAGTAGATATTTTTCTGGAATTCCCTTGCTTTTTCTATGACCCAGCAGATGTTGGCAATTTGATCTCTGGTTCCTCTGCCTTTTCTAAATCCAGCTTATACATCTGGAAGTTCTTGGTTCATGTACTGTTGAATCCTAGCTTGAAGAATTTTGAATATTACCTTGCTAGCATGTGAAATGAGGGCAATTGTGTGGTAGTTTGAACATTTTTTGGCATTGCCCTTCTTCGGGATTGAAATGAAAATTGACATTTTCCAGTCCTGTGGCCAGTGCTGAGTTTTCCAAATTTGCTGATATATTGAGTGCCGCACTTTAATAGCATAATCTTGTATGCTGTTAAATTAACATAGGGGTGCTTTTATCTTTTTGAATTATAGTTTTGTCTGAATATATTTCCAGGAATAGGATTGCTGAATCATATAGTAATTCTATTTTTGTTTCCTGAGGAACCTCCATACTGTTTTCTAAAGTGGCTGCACCAATTTACATTTCTACCAACAGTGTAAGAAGGTTCCTCTTTCTCCATACCTTCTCCAGTATTTATTTGTAGAGTTTTTAATGATGGCCAGTGATCCTTGAAAGGAAAGTTATGACCAACCTAGGTAGTATATTAAAAAGCAGAGACATTACTTTGCCAACAAAGGTCCGTCTAGTCAAGGCTATAGTTTTTCCAGTGATCATGTATGGATGTGAGAGTTGGTCTGTGAAGAAAGCTGAGCACTGAAGAATTGATGCTTTTTAACTGTGATGTTGGAGAAGACACTTGAGAGTCCCTTGGACTGCAAGGAGATCCAACCAGTCCATTCTGAAGGAGATCAGTCCTGGGTGTTCGTTGGAGGGACTGATGCTAAAGCCAAAACTCCAATACTTTGGCCACCTCATGCAAAGAGTTGACTCATTGGAAAAGACTGTGATGCTGGGAGGGATTGGGGGCAGGAGAAGAAGGGGACGACCGAGGATGAGATGGCTGGATGGCATCACTGACTCGATGGACGTGAGTTTGAGTAAATTCTGGGAGTTGGTGATGGACAGGGAGGCCTGGCATGCTGCGATTCATGGGGTTGCAAAGAATCAGACACTACTGAGCGACTGAACTGAACTGAACTGAATTTGACTGGTGCATGATTTCTCATTGTAGTTTTCATTTGCATTTTTCTAATTATTAGTGATGTTGAGAATCTTTTTCATGGGTTTGTTGGCCATCTGTATATCTTCTTTGCAGAAATGTCTATTCAGGTCTTCTGTCCATTTTTGGATTGGATTCTTTTTTTTTTTTTTTATTGTTGAGTTGTATGAGCTATTTGTATATTTTGGAAATTAAATCCCTGTTGGTTGGATCGTTTGCAAATATTTTCTCCCATTCTGTAGGTTGTCTTTTCACTTTGTTTATGATTTCCATTGCTGTGCAAAAGCTTGTAAGTTTGATTAGAACTTTGTTTATTTTTGTTTTTTATTTCCATTTATTTTCACTTGTTTATTTTTGTTTTTATTTCCATTGTCTTGGGAGACTGGCCTAGGAAAACATCAGTATGATTTATGTTAGATAATGTATTGTTTCTGTTCTCATCTAGGAATTCTTTGGTGTCATGTCTTATGTTTAAGTCTCTAAGCCATTTTGAGTTTGTTTTGTGTATGGTGAGAGGATGTGTTTAACTTTATTAATTAACATGCAGTTGTCCAACTTTCCCCGTACCACTTGTTGAAGAGACTATCTTTCTCCCATTGTGTATTCTTATTAAGTCTAACATTACAGAGTGGTTACTGGCTAAACGTTTTCTGTCTTGCTTGGTACCTGCCCCTTTCCTGGCCTTTTAGCTAGGGAGAGCAGACTTTTCTGGAGCTCTTTTGATATATGCCTGTTGGTATTTCCAGCTTACTCACTTCTCCAGAACCTAGTCTGGGATATGTAAAACACAAAGAGGACAAAACCCAGGAAAGTCACTACCACATCCCTTTTTGGGTCCTGAGACCCCTAGTCCATCTATCTCTTTTTCACTTTTCAGCATTTCATATTTGTTTTATACATTATCTCTAGGGAATATAGCTGTTAATAGTGGGAAGAGTAGGAAAAGTGAAGTTGTTTTTTGTTATTTGTGATAGTTATTTCTATAAAGTCACTATGAACATTGAATTAGCAAATGCTCAACAGGAAATTTCCTACAGGAAACTCAGGGTTAGGGTTCTGTGAGCCTCTGTTCTCAGTATTTTCATCAACTGATCCATACACAAACTTGTTTGATGTGTAATGTCAGATTACTTAGTATATATTGTTGATGCAATAAAATTCAGCTCAGGGCCAACAGCACTATAATTCAGGTCTGAATAGAGCTTATCTAACGCATGTCTTTTCTGCATAAATTACATCATGGCTTTCCTGAACCTAGGGACACTAGACAGCACCAACAGTATATCCGGGGACCATTTTAAGCAGTGAAATAACCAACATAAAGCATAAAAATGGGGGAAAAAAAGTATCACTAAATAGTCTGTGAGAAAGAATTTGTTTCTTGTGTGAGAGCTAATACAAGAAGACAGGGCATCATCTTGTTCCATCTCAGTTGGGAACGTGCACCATGGATGACTCAAATTTGTGACTGCTCTGCACATGTGTACAAATGACTGTGTAAGCACCATGAGTATTGGTTTTGGAGTTACAAATACATTTTAGAGTGTGGGTCAATTCATAAATACAAAATTGGTGAATAATGTGGATTGACTGCAAATCTACTGTGTCTTTCCGTAAGTGGAAGTCAACTCTCACTTTTACAATTTTGTATTTACATTTAGGTCTTTAGACTGAATTTTCAATGTTGTGACTTTATTCTTTTCTATAGAGAGTTAGTTGACTCAACACCTTATCATGAAGAACCATCTTTGATAGACAATCAAGTTGTTCTCTAATTTCTTTATCTCTTTTTTTCCTTTAGTAGTAAGAGCTTTATTTTTAGTTGAATATATAGCTGGTCAGAGTAAGACTACATTTTGCAGTCTTTGAATTAAAATTCTTTAGATATTTACTTAAAGTAACATGCAGCCACCTTCACCATTCCTCTTTTGTGTTGGTAGAAATGGGCATGTGTTCTTGGAGCTTTAGCGTCTGTCTTAGCATAAGTGAGAAGCATGTGCCGAGCACACCAGAGCAGCAAGATATTAATAGAAAAGCCCGAGTCTCTCCTGATTTGATGAAGACCCTGTGTACGTTTTTTACTAAGTTCATTTTATATGTAAGAATAATTAGATTTTATCTTATTAAAGCCACTGTTGTTTTGGGTTTTGTCACTTGCAGTCAAACCTAAGCTGGCACTCTATCCTGTATGTAATGAATAAAACAAAACAAAACAAAACAAAAATGCTATTATATTAAACTCCACTATATATATATATAGTGTAGTTCCTTAACCTACTATATTGTTACATTCATAATTCTGTGTCTGCATAACTCTGATACTCTTTAAGAGCCTTTATACTTTCAGCATACTTTTTTAAAAATCTAGGATAAATTTCACATGATATTCTTTCTCAATATGTCTTTGACTAGACTTGTGAATTTTTACTTTCATAAATGTTGGAATCAATTTAACTAATTTTTAGAAGAATTGAAGGATATATATTCTTATATCAGGAAACCATATGTTCACCTAACAGAGAGATGAGATTTTGATTAGATTACATCAGATTGATAAATTAAATTACAATAAATTGACAGCTTCACAATTTAAATTTTTCCCACTCAATAAATGTACTGCTTTGTTTGTTGGGGCCTTATTTTTGCCCTTAAGTAAAGTTTTATGAATTTATTTTTTTTAAATTTTAATCTTGTTTTGGAGTGTAACCGATTAACAGCGTTGTGATAGGGACAGCAAAGAGACTCAGTCGTATATATATGTATTCATTCTTCCCCACACTCCTCTCCCATCTAGGCTGCAACTTACAGTGAACAGAGTTGCCCGTGCTATATAGTATGTCCTTGTTGGTTATCCATTTTAAATATAGCAGTGTGTACCTGTCCATCCTAAACTCCCTATATCTTATTGATTTCTTTATGTAAATCTTACACAATTTTTATCAGGTTTCCTAGGTATTCTTTAATTTAAATTGAGGTTGGCCAGGGAATGATTTTCCCACAATTTTTTCTATTTGTTTTCTAATTGTGTATTCATGAAATATACGACAGCTATCAGTTTCTGTGTGTTGAGTATGTATCCAGGAATCGTACTCAGTTTTCTTATTTAACCTAGTTGTTTTCCATATGTTTCAAATACAAATAATGACCACCTTGTTTCTTACTTTCAGATATTTACATTTTACTTGTTGGAGTTAGAACATTAATTGGGATTTCCTATTGATACTTTCAGAGCACTGTGCCATGAACTAAGTGGTTAGTACAAATTATTTGGCTTTAATCTCAACACATATACTTGAGGTAGAAACTGTGATATTTCTTTTACAAATGAAGAAATAGTAGAGACTTGCTCAGGAGAAGATATTTTACATGTGGCACAGCAAGCATGTGAGGGTGGAATTTTAACCACTATATTTGAAGGGTTAGCATAAAAGTGTTCACTTTAATGGATCTGTGTGAAGGTTTCTCTCTGTATCTGGAAATTGTAGCAAATAAAATGCTTAACTTCAATACATTTCTCTACATTCCTTTTTTTTTTTAAGTGTTTAAATGAGCATAAGATTTCCACTGATTATTGTGCATTTGATGGGTATAATATGTTATCTTTTGTCATTTTAATTTACATTTTTTGATACCTGGTGACTACTTATCCATAGTCTGCTTGTCTTTTTGAATTCTTCCTTCTGTGAGTTTCCAGTTTATCTATTTGGCCTACTTGTTCTAGTTGGGTGTTCTGTTAATGCCAATTTATATGTTTTTTCTCAACAGTAAATTCTTGTTAGTTTTAGATATTGCAAATATCTTTTTACAAGTTCAAACCTGGCTCTTAAATTTATTTTTAGCAATGGTTCTCAAATCTTTGGTCACACATTTGCTTTATAGTCTAAAAAATTATTCAGAACCAAAAATTTTTTGTTTATGTGTTTTCTATTTTATTAATGTGTACATAACATATTAGAAATTTAAATGGGAATTTTCAATATTATTTGCTTAGTAATTCATTAAAAAATTATATATTAGTATTTTAATGAAAAGTATCTTCTAGACAGAGAACAATTATCAGGAGTAGCATTGTTTTATATTTGTGCCATTTTAAAAATACTTGGCTTAATAAAAGCTAGATTCTTTGATCTTACTTTGCATTCAATATGTTGTCATATATCAATTTAATTGAAGTGTCTGAAGAAAGACTGGCTTCACACAGGTACATGGTTGCAAAAGGGTGGAGTACTTGCATACTATTTTCAAGTAATTACTGATATTACTTTTGATACTATACCAAAGCTTGACAGTGTAGTTTCATAAAGGTTAGTTGTATGAAATTATACTGAAGAATGATTTATGTTCTAGTTTATTAAAATTCATTGATTTATCTTTTAATTAGAATTGATATTTTACCCAATGCATGATTTTGCGACAGTTGATCACTTGCAAAATATTAGTACACTGAAAAATGTATGCTTTCTAAGTGTTGATCTGTTCATTTTAAAATATCCAAAATTGATTTGTTACTATCACTACCAGTCTCCCCTGGTGGCTCAGATGGTGAAGGATCTGCGTGAAATACAATTTTGATCCCTCATTTGAGAAAATCCCCTTGAGGAGGAAATGGCAACCCACTCCAGTATTCTTGCCTGGAAATTCCATGGACAGAGGAGCCTGGTGAGCTATAGTCCATGGCATTGTAAAGAGTCAGATACGACTGAGCAGGCATGTAAACATGAAACCAGTCTTGTCGGATTATATATCTAACTTGTCAGATTAATATATATATATATGTTATATATTTAACTTTTGCTTGAAATCCTGTATTGGTAACAAATACTGTTGGTTTTCTTGAAGTGAAGGCTCACTTGGTTCACTTTTGAGTAGATGTCTACCAGATACTGAAGTCAGAATAACCATAGTTACTATTCATTCTGGAGCTTCCCCAGTGGGTCAGTGGTAAAGAATCAATCTGTGATGCAGAAGACACAATAAAGGCAGATTTGATCCCTGGGTCAGGAAGATACCCTGGAGACAAAAATGGCAACCCACTCCAGTATTCTTGCCTGGAGAATCCCATGGACAGAGAAGCCTGGTGGGCTCCAGTCCATGCTGAATACTGGAATAATGGAAATCAATCTGCATGTGTTTCCTGGTGATACAGTGGGAGATATTCCAGTTCTACATGTGAAGTCATCAATAGTTGATTTCTCATAATTATTCACAGAATGTGCTTAAAATAGGGTATTGTTTTAAGGTGCCTTTTTTGCATTGAGTCAGATTACTGCATTTAAATGATTATAATTACCAGTGATCTTGATTTATGGATTAAGTATAGGTATCTCTCATTCCCAAGAGGTAAAATAGCTGTCTCTAAGCTAAAGTTTAATTGCACCTTGAGAAATATGGGGGCATTTTTATAATGCTTTTGTGAAGGTGATTGTGAATTAGAAGTCAGTAAATAATGCTGTTAAATGATGTAAATATATAATTATTTATTTTGTTTGTATAGTAACTATCAGGAGTTCAGATTTATATATAGTTAAATTCTAATCCTTGGAAAATACTTGTAAGATAGGACTTTTCATTTTCAGTTTAGAGAGGAATAAATGTGAACAGGGAGATTGTGAAGCAGTTTATTTTCCACTAAGGAGATCATCAAAGACCTCCACACTGCCCAAGGCAGTGCATTTTTGTTCATCCTTTTCTTACCAGATCATTCTGTGACAGCTGACAAATTTTAGACTAATTCAATGACACTCTCTTCCCCCTCAGCTTTTGTATGTTTTTAAAAATAATACTTGTCTCATAATTCCTTTTTAGTATTCTTTATACCTTTAACAAAAATCATCCTTTTAAGTTTCTGCATTCTTGTGGCCTCTGTCCCTGGCACTATCCTCCTTTTAATCTATATCCTCTTCTTGTGTGGCCTCATTTGGAATACTCATGCTCTGAACAGCTTGCTACTTGCCGCTGAGTCTCATGTCTATGTCTGCAGTCTAGAACAGCAGACTTCACCCAGCTACTTTCTAAATATCTACATATGATCATCCTTCTGCTGTCTCAGATTTCTCATATATCAAGCTGAAATTACTGTCCCATTCTACACTTGCTTATCCCTTTGTATTCCTTGTCTTAGTGAATGATGTAGAGATTCACCAGCTGCCCAAGTGAGAACACTGATAGTAATCCTGACATCCATCTCAACCAAATCTAGAGGGTTGATTAAATTTTGTGACATGTTTTAAAGAATTAAATTGGGTTTAAAGTAAAAAATTCTCTAAAATTTTAATTAGTAAACTTGTTCTTCTGCTTTGCTCTTCATTTCATTTTTAACAGTCTCTTTCATAAGGAAAATGTAAATGTTAGTGCAAATCTAAAACAGTGCTAAAGCACTGATGAACTCTAATAAGTTAGGGGGAAATAGAGAAGAGTCAAGGCAAAGGAACAGCAAATAAATATCACATGAGAAATTTATTGAAATTGTGGTATAGTTGAATTTTTATTCAAAAAAAGTTATGATGTTTTTAGGAGAAAATAATATTTTATTTCAGGAGAAGACTAGACTGCCTGGCAGTAAATCTAGATTTCTTCCAGATTTTAGATTAGTTCTCTGATAACCTTGTGATTTCTCACAAGCAGAGAAATATAAGAGTGTATTAAGCAAAACAATAAATAAAATCACAGAAACAAATAAAATGTGTGTTCTGTATGCCTAGTACACAAAATGGAATAAATTTATAAAAGTTTTATTTTGTTATTATAAAATGGAATAGCAAGAAAATGATTGTTGACTTTAACACTATTGAAAGACGCACAAATTTTCATCTTGAGGCCTGAGATTACCTACAGGTTATGAGTTGTTGGCTGATATAATGTTTAAAATTCAGTTTGTAAAGAAAGCATTCTGACTGTGCATGTAGCCTCCAATTTGACAACAGGTTACATTACTTCTTGTGATGTTACACCTAGAGTTTTCTACCCATTTTTAATAGTTGATATTGTAAATCAACTATACTTCAATATCAATAATACTTGTTTTTGGTGTACAACATAGTGATTTAATATTTTTATAGATTAAAATTCATTTCAAATTAGTAGAAAAATATTGGCTATATTTCCTGTGCTCTACAATATATCCTTGCAGATTATTTAGTACATAGTAGTTTGTGTCTCTTAATCCCCTTCCCCTATCTTGCTCCTCATCCCTTCCCTCTTCCCACTTGTAACCACGAGTTTGTTCTCTGTATCTGTGGGTTCTGTTTCTGCTTTATTTGTGGTTTTATTTTTTATATTCCACATATAAGATATAATGTATAGTATTTGTCTTTCTCTGACACTTCACCAAGCAAAATACCCTCCATCTAGGCCCATCCATGTTGTTGCAAATGGCAAAATCTCTTTCTTTTTTATGGCTGAGTAATTTGTCATTGTGTGTGTGTGTATACACACACACACATGTGTTGTGCATCTTTTTTCCATTCATTTTTTGATGAATGACATTTATATTGCATCTATGTACTAGCTATTGGAAATAGTGCTGCTATGAGCATTGAGGGCTTCCCTAGTAGCTCAGCTGGTAAAGAATCTGTCTGCAATATGAGAGACCTGGGTTCTATCATGGGTTGGGAAGATCCCCTAGAGAAGGGAAAGGCTACCCACTCTAGTATTCTGGCCTGGAGAATTCCATGGACTATTCCATGGGGTCACAGAGTCGGACAAGACTGAGTGACTTTCACTTTCACACTTTCATTTCATGAGCATTGAGGTGAATATATCTTTTTGATTGTCCTTTTGATTGCTGTATTTTAAACTATAAATTATTTTAAAATTGGCAGTTGTTTCAAGTTCTAACATAATTCCTGGAACCAGGTGCTTAATAACTGTTGCACTAAATTTCATATAAATGAAAATCCATTTTCACTGATATAAATTATCTGACCAAAATTGTATTTAAACAGCAACTTAATCTTTATTATATGACTTATTGTATTAGTTTGCTAGAGCTGCCATAAAAAATACCACAGATCAGATGACAGATTGATTTCTCACAATTCTGAATTGGAAATCAAAAATTAAGTTGTTGGTAGGTTTACTTTCTCCTTTAGTCTTTCTCTCTCTTTGACTTACACATGACTACCTTCTTACTGTGCCCTTACTTTGCCTTTTCTCTATGTATACTTCCTTTTAAGGATAGCAATCCTATTGGATTAGGGTGACCCGACCTCATGTAACCTTTTGATGAGTCAACTCTTCACATGAAGTGGCTGGGAGGGATTGGGGGCAGGAGGAGAACTGGACGACAGAGGATGAGATGGCTGGATGGCATCACTGACTCTATGGACGTGAGTCTGAGTGAACTCCGGGAGTTGGTGATGGACAGGAAGGCTTGGCGTGCTGCGATTCATGGGGTCACAAAGAGTCGGACATGACTGAGCGACTGAACTGAACTGAACCTTTTGATAACCTCTTTAAAGGCTCTAACTCTAAATACAGTCACACTGGGGTTTAGTTTTCCATATATGAATTTTGAGGAGCCACAATTCAATCTATAATAGTTACTAAAGTTTAATGCTTGTCTAAGTGGTAATAATGAGTCAAAAAAAAAAAAAGTGAGCTCTTCCAAATTCCTGTGTTGAAAGAGTGAGTTGACTGTAAACATCCAAATATGTCACAACTTTTTCCTCAAGGATTTTCTAGCAGCATTCTAAATAAAATTGTCCCTCCAAAACAAGAGATTTCTAAAGGAAAGACATGATGTAATTCATCATCTTTAAACATGAGGAAAGTCATAATGAAAGCCATCCTCTAGTTCAGTCATGGCATTTGCCAAACTCTTCAAACCCTCTCAAAACTCTTTGCTACTGTCTCTCCTGGAATGTTTATCTTTCCATTCCAGCATAGCCAGCTCCACTTTGATTTGAATGCTTAAATTTAGCCTAATCTGCTTTCTCTGTTCATAACTTGTTCATAATTCTATAAATGTGTGCGCCACACTACTTGGTAATTTTTCTGCTTGCTTATCTCTTCACCTTGAGGCCAGGATTGAACGCCAATTCACGTTTTCTGCCGGTCTGGTATGAGTGAGTGAGTGAAGTTGCTCAGTCGTGTCCGACTCTTTGCGACACCATGGACTGTAGCCTACCAGGCTTCTCTGTCCATGGGATTTTCCAGGCAATAGTACTGGAGTGGATTGCCATTTCCTTCTCCAGGGGATCTTCCTGACCCAGGGATTGAACCCGGGTCTCCCCAATTGTAGACAGATGCTTTACCGTCTGAGCCACCAGGGAAGTCCGGTGGTATAGTATACCTCATTGATGCACTTGCTCACTGAGTGTTGTCAAGCAAATGGATTACCTGTTATGAGTTGGAAATAGCTTTCTTGAACATCAGGTAGCTTGTCTTTTCAGGGAAGTCACAATTTTATAGTATGTGTTGCAGAAAGGGAACTCTCATGGGTCAGCAGCAAGGACGTTATTACTCACACCAGAGCAACCAGCATAAATTGCATGTTTGTGTCAGTTCTCTTTGACTCCTAACTCCTACTGGGCAAAGCAGAGGGACTCCAATGGGTACTGCACAGGCTGTGGGCTTGCATTTCAGCTGAGGAACCACAGCTTAGACCACTTTAGTTTTTTACAATGGACTGCAAGTCAGACTGCCTGAACTCCCCAGGAGGAAACATTATCTGTAGTATACTGTTCAGTAAATAAATCTGTTCTTTGCCTTGAGGGAGGCAGTTTATAAATATCCTTGAAAAGATAGTGATAAATGCCCACAACTGTGAGAAACCCATGGAGAACTGTCTGTCAGCAGAGCACAGCCAAGCAAAGATATGGGTTGAAAACTTTCCAGATAAGAGCTACAGAGAGAGACACAGCCTTCCATTTTTGAGAAAGGAAATGAAGGTCAGTATGGATAGAATGGAGAGAAATGGGAGCCATGTGTAGAAAAGGAGATCTAAAAGATACCTGAGGGCCAGGTTTTGAAGGACTCTCTAGCCATGGTTTTGCATTAAAAACCAATCCACGAAGCTCTAGCTAGAAAAGTTTAAAAGCTAATTATGTTTAAGAAAAGGTTGTTTTCAAAAAATAAATGCACACTCTATGTGTATTGCTTGAATGAATACTTGCTGCTGCTGCTGCTGCTAAGTCGCTTCAGTCGTGTCCGACTCTGTGCGACCTCATAGACTGCAGCCCAACAGCCCCCATCCCCCCCAAGTCCCTGGGGTTCTCCAGGCAAGAACACTGGAGTTGCCATTTCCTTCTCCAGTGCATGAAAGTGAAAAGTGAAAGTGAAGTCGCTAGTCGTGTCTGACTCTTCGCTACCCCATGGATTGCAGCCCACCAGGCTCCTCCATCCATAGGATTTTCCAGGCAAGAGTCCTGGAGTAGGGTGCCATTGCTGCTTGAGTGCTTGCTAAATCGCTTCAGTCCTATCCTACTCTTTGCGACCCTGTGGACTGTAGCCCGTCAGCCTCCTCGGTCTATGGGATTCTCCAGGCAAGAATACTGGAGTGGGTTGCCATGCCCTCCTCCAGGGGATCTTCCCTACACAGGGATCAAACCTGCATCTCTTATGTCTCCTGAATTGGCAGACAGGTTCTTTACCACTAACACCACCTGGGAAGCCCCTCTGTGTGTGTGTGCCTATACATTTTATTAATGAGAAAACTGAAGATATTGGCTATGTTTAAAAATATTAAAATTATGATGTTCCCTTACACAATTATCTTACCCATGAGAAAAAGCAGTATTTCATGATCTTGAAGCTCGTGATTTTGTACCCCAGAGATATTTTTACATGCAAATAAATACATCAAAGATACTGGCCATGGCTAATTCTTTTTTTTAATACCCTAAATTGTTTTCCAGATAAAGTTGAGTTACTGATACTTCCACATCCTTGAAAAGACTATCTACCATCAGTACCATCCAAACTCTTTGTAGCTTTGAAAACCGAACATAACTTTCTGAATGCCTGGCCTCTTGGAGTTGTAAAGAAACAGGGAGATGATTTGCTTGCTGCCTTTTTTCAAATAAATGAATATTTTCTAAAGCATTCATTCACTTATTCACTCAAAAAAGAGTCATAGAGGGCCTGTCTTGTGTCAAGCATCCCTTGTATATTAGATGCCAGGGATGATGCTAAGATTTTAAGAACACACAGGTTTCTATCCTTAGATGAGCAGATTTTATGCAGTTCATCAGAGAGGCTTTAGTTTTACTGAAAGAGTATAAAATACTTCAAAATAAAACTAGCAGTTATTTTGTCTCCTCAGAGGCAGCTCTCTACACTGATGAAAAGCATCAGTTAATATTAAGTTTGATTTAAATTTTAAGCTATTAGGCCTTCTTTTAAAATTCCACTCATTGGGTAGAGTTTAGCTCTCTGGAGCGTCATAAAATATATATTATTCACCTCTATCCCAACAGTGCCTATCGCCATGGCAGACCTTCTAATTAAATCTGATCATCCCTTTATATTTGACTTTTTATCCCTTATTGATAACATTGTACAGAGTTTTTCTTAAACTATGCTTTCTTCCTTTTTCCTAACAACACTAGAATTTTTGCTCACAATAAAAATTTATTGCTGTGTTTTGTTTTACTTTTATGTATTTTGGACCATCCTTCTATTAAATACTTTCTTATGTTTCTTCCCCAGAGCCACAGTTTATAAATACTTAGAGTGCTACAGTCAGTGCTTAGTGCTACACTTTACAAGGGTTGTAAACAAAATTAAATTATCATAAGGTAACAACAAGGATACAGAGTAATGGGGAAATCACTTCTCTTGAGACATAGGTAAAGAAACTAGAGATATTCAGCCAGGAATAGAAAAGACCAAGGCAGAATTGAAAAGGCCCCTTTAAATATTGGGTGTACTGTTATTAGAAAAAAAAAACTGATTAGATGATTAGATATGTTCAGGACCCCAAAGGAGAGGAGAACTGAAAATACTGATGAACATTTGTAAGATTTTTCCAATGTGCTTAGGACATGAATAGGAATTTAGCGTTGATCCAAAGGATAGGGCAAATTAGAGAGATCAGGGAAACAATGTAGTCAGCTTTTAGTATTTATTTAGTGCTTGTCTTTGAGTTGTATCTGAGCTATAGGAGGAGTCATATATGATATGAAAGTGATCTTAGCTTGGCTTGAATGATACACTTTGGTTTGTGGAAATAGGAGTCTCAGCTGGATTACCTAGAAAGAAACTCAAGCCAAGGTTAAACAGTTACTATGTAGCTGAGTCAGATTTGAATCTGAGTGTCTGACTCCAAAACCTAGACTCTTAAAAATTTCATAGACACTATGCAAAGAAGAATAACAATATATTTTCAAGTAAAAACAAATCAATTTTCAAAAACTAAAGTCTAACTTCTGTAAATGAATTACATGTCTAGGCATGAAAAGATTGGGTAGATAAACCCCAAAATGTTAGTAGTCACTGGGCAGTTTGATTTGGGGCCTTTTAAACCATTTTGTCTTTATGCTTTTAAATTTTCATAAAAAAACAAGTATTTTCTTTATATCTTTTATGTGCTGAATGAAAATACCTGCCAATATAGAATTATGTACTAGAGAAAATATCCTTCAAGAATGAGAGCAAAATAGAGATAGAAATATAGAAACAGAGTTTATTACCAATTGACCTTCAAAAATAAAAATTCTAAAACTTATATATATATATATATATATAAGAAAAGTTAGCAACACTTGATAGAAATTATGAATTTCCAAAAGTATATGAACAACAAATAAAATGGTAAATATGTGGGTAAGTCTAAAGAAACATTGCTCTATAAAACAACATAACAATATCTGTGAGGTGAAAAGGAGAAAGTATTTAAGCTATTATTTTGAAGAAAAACTTAAAAAGTCTAATACAAGTTTTATACAAAAGTGGAAATATTAATAGATGGATTGTAAAAATATCCATGGATAGGAAGATAGACTGTTGTAAGGATATTCATTTCATTCCACCAGAGTCAGAGAATCCTTAAAATCCACTCAAGATACTGATTTTTTTGAGGGGGGAGTAGTATTTGGTAAGCTGATTCTAAAGTTTAAAACTGCAAAAAAGAAACACTCTTGAAAGAACAATTGGTAGGATCTGCTGTAGCAGATGTCCAGATTCATTATAAAGCTACAGCTAGGACTTCCTTGGTGACACAGTGGATAAGAATCCCCTGTCAATTCAGGGGACACAGGTTGGACCTCTGGTCCAGGAAGATTACACCTTCCAGATAGCAGCTAAGCCTGTGAGCCACAATGACTGAGCTGTGCTCTAGAGCCTGTGAGCTGCAGCTGCTGAAGCCCACTCACCCTACAGTCTGACCTCTGCAGCCAGAGAAGCCAACGCAGGGAGACGCCTGTGCACCGCAGTGAAGAATAGTCCCCGCTCGCCACAACTAAAGAAAGCCCGTTGCAGTAATGAAGACCCAGAACCACCAAAAATAAATACATAAATATTATTTTTTTAAAAAGCTAAAGTTGTAATTAAAATGGTATGATATTGGCAGAAGAACAGACAAATATACCCATGAGACAGAATAGAAAGAATAGACAGAATAAAAACAAATAGATATAAACAGAGACTTATTTGGTTACATCTGTCTATAACAGATGAAGGCAGATAAATTTTTACAATATACGGTTCTGGCAAAATTTGTTATCTATCTGGGTAAAAATTGGATCCATAACTCACACTGTATTGAAATTAACCCTTTGCAGGGGTGTTATTAACCTAAATATGAAGAAAAACTATAAACATTTTAGAAGGTAATAGACAAAATATTGTCATAACCTTTGGGATAGCGAAAGATTTAATTCAGACACAGAATGAAGACTTAAATGAAAACATGATAAATTCAGCTGCATTAATATTCAGAATTTCTGTTGTAAAATAGGTAAAATAGGTCTCATAAACAGAATGAAAAAGGCATGGCAAGCCTTTGCCATACACATTTAACTTTGAAGTCATATCCACTATGTATATAGACTTGCTAAATTTCAATAAGCAAAAAGACAGTTTACCTAAATTTAAAAATATATGAAAGAGATACTACACAGAGATGGAAAATCAAACAGTCAATATGTGTGTATGTGTGTATATATATATATGTGTGTGTGTATATATATATGAAAGACAACTTTAGTCAGAATCAGATGCATATTGAAAAGTTTAACCTTTCCCTCAAGGAGGCCTGGCCTTTGCCTTCAGCTGGTGGCCCATACAGTAGAGTCTGCCCACAATGCAGGAGACCCTGGTTTGATTCCTGGGTGGGGAAGATCCCCTGGAGAAGGAAATGGCAACCCACTCCAATATTCTTGCCTGGAAAATCCCATGGGCAGAGGAGCCTGGTGGGCTATAGTCCACGGGGTCACAAAGAGTTGGACAAGACTGAGTGACTAATACTTTCACTTTGTTAATCTTTAAGCTCTAGGAATGTCATGCCTTATAGAGATGTGTCTTTGTTTGTCTGGGATCCTTGTGTTGGATAGTCTAATGTGATTTGGGGTGGGAGCTGGCTAAGCCAGATTATAACAGTGTGATTTAGAGTAAAGGAAAGAAAAGTGAAGTCATTCACTCATGTCAGACTCATTGCAACCCCATGGACTGTAGCCTATGAGGTTCCTCCATCCATGGGATTTTCCAGGCCAGAGTACTGGAGTGGGTTGCCATTGCATTCTCCAGAGGATTTTCCTGACCCAGGGATTGAACCTGGGTCTCCTGCATTGTAGGCAGACCCTTTACACTCTGAGCCACCAGGGAAACTCACAGATTAAGGGAAGATCTGTGATTAAGCCACAGGGAAGATTACAGATTAAGACAGATGATCACAATATGATCTGGGGGAAGGGACTTTACATCATGAAGCCCAGTCTCTGAAGGGATAGAGCCTAAGATCGCCTGGTGGGAAGTCTGTCGTTCCTCTGTGATGGAACGCGAGTGAAACCTCTAGACACCAAGGCTTGGATGAACTTCCTTGGTTGGTAATATTCCATACCTTCTGCCACACATTTTCTTTTGTGCTTTTCAGGTGTTTTTTTTTTTTTTCCATTAAACTGTATTATTTTATAATAAAAAGAATAATTGAAGTGAGTTTTAAGAAACAAAAAGTAAGGTTTTATGAGGTAAATATAGTCAAAGGGTTCAAATGAACCCCTTTTAATAAGGATAAAAATGGTTCTACTGTATAGCACAGGGAACTATGTTCAATATCCTATAACAAACTATAATGGAAAAGAAAATGAAAAAATACATATACAGTATGACTGAATTACTTTGCTATACAGCAGAAATTAATACAACATTGTAAATCAACTATACTTCAATAAAATGAAGATTAAAAAAAAAAAAAACAGTGAGGTCAGGTCTCCAGTTTTGGAGAAATAGTTTTGTGAGTGCTTTCAAAGTTGATCTACTAGTTAGGGACAGATGAGTAATTGGCATAGATCTTGAAATTCCAGTGTTTAATTTGTCTTTGGAGATCTTTTCTTCCTTTATAACCTATTAGAATGCTTCCTTCCTGGTGTATGGGAACATGGACGACTAAAGGGCCATCAGAAGGTAGCTTTGAGATACATTCTGCAGGCTGTGACAAAGCTTGATTGATGATCATGGTTTTCTCTAAATAGAGACCTCCAGATAGGGTTGTCACAGCTTTGGAGAATCCTGGATAAGCCCTGGCAAAATACTTCCTGGATCCACTTTCTAAAGACTTTATGTAGAATCTTTTTAGTCACAAATGACTTTGTTTCCTTGTTTTTCTTCTTTTCCTTCCACTGATTAAATTAGGATCATCTTTCAAGACCTGTTAGGCATAATTAGATTTGTAGGCTTTGGTTTTCCAATTTTGTCCCAGGCAACATCCCTTCTTGTTAGGAGACTCCTAGAGATGGTTAACCTCATCCATTATGTATTGATTTCCAGAGGTTAATTCTCCAAGGGCCAGGTCCTAGTCTTTCCTCTTTGTTATGCACTCTGTCTCTTTCTTTTCTCACTATGTGTGATATGTGATATTTTAAAATTCTTATTTCACAAGGCAGGATAAAACACATACTTGTCAAAATACCTTCTCCCTAAGATGGGTTTATTATTGAATGAGATAAGTGAAAATGTTGTTATCATTTCTGCCCATGTCCTTGTAAAGAATATTTTTTGTGTTAGAAAAAAAAATGTATTACTTGGTTTTCTTGCAGCATTTTTTTTTTGCCACCAAAATATTTTCTAGGCTATACTAATATGAAGATTTTTCAGCAATTTACAGAAATGATGCTTATGAGCATATATTTTTCCCTTTTACTACTGAAAGGAAACCATGGGAACATAGCATCCAATTTTGTTTGACAGAATTCTGGTTAGCAAGCCACATGTGGTGTGTTTTTGTTTTGTTCTATAGTTGTTTCCACTGTGTCGTGTGATTCATCACAAGGATTTTGAGAACAGAAAATGTCACCAACCAAATATACAAAATTAATGAGTAGTTTACTCTATTGCAAGGGGAAGGTAGTAAACAGTCAGGCAGAACAAAAGCAACAAGAATCCCTGGGTATAAAGCCATTTCACTTAATGAAGTTCAGGTTTCTGCGTGTGATATGAAACTGTCAGAACACCAATAGCCATCTTACTTAAGTTTTAAGTCTCTGGAAATGATAAATGATTATTCTCGCATTCACTTTCTATAACTTATCAGTTAAGGATAATCATATGTTTAAAGCAGCCAAGAGAAACAGTTGCATACCCAGCTATTAGTATTTTCAGAGCAATTTTAGAATGAACTTGTTACTAGCAGCCAGATTCATTTCTAATGAGTCCTGTGTCCCTGTGGCCACATATAAAATGTGATGCCAGGTTTGTTCTCTTATGAGCCAGAAGTGGTATGATTACGTTTGCAAAAAAGTGAGTTATGGATGTCTCTTACCTAGCTTATTTTGACCAAAACTTGTAGACAAAAGGAGAGGAATAATAACCAGAGACTACTGAACTCTAAACTCCCGCCTCTTCACTAATTGTGACATTTTATAATTCTTTCCCAGTTTCATCACCCTTCCATTACCAAGACAACTCTGGGGTTTTTCCAGAGTAAGGTCAGCTTACCTCTGTGTTCTCTACTTCAAATTCAGCAGGATTTGTACTCAACAATCTTTTTCTATACTCTTCAGAGCTTTTTGGTTTCTTGTGACTCGAGGCTACAGCTATTTGTCTTGGTACCAAAGATGTCTTCATTTCCATAATTAGTGGATTACTTCAAAACCTAATTATCGGGGACTTCTGTGGTAGTCCAGTGGCTAAGCCTCCATGCTCCCGATTCAGGAGGCTGGGATTTGTTCCTTGGTCAGGGAATTAGATCCTACATGCCACAACTAAGAGTTCATATGCTGCAACTAAAAATCCTGCATCCCACAAAGAAGACTGAAGATCTCAAGTAACAACTAAGACCTGGCTCAACCAAACAAATAAATATTAAAAAAAGAACTAGCATAAGGTTAAAAAAAAAGACAAAAAGCCTAATTACTAAAATCTTACACATGATTATGAAAGGATGAAACATTTTTAAGCCAAGAGGGTCACAGGTCATCTTATCTATTAAAAAGATAAGGAAACAGGATGATATATGGGCAAAATATCTTCATTTCCTTTCCAGACCCTTCCCCCTGCCCCACCTTGCTGTTTTCTCAGGAGACTGACTGTTACTCAGATTTCTGTGCCTTCTGGCTTCTACCTGGGTTCAGCCCTGGTGAATTCCAGCAGGAAATAGGGAAAGATAAAGGGTGTGACGTGGGCATTCATTCTCCCAACTCCCTGCCTAGAGCTGGTCACATCCCTTAAGATTCCTGATCCTTACCAGATAATCTTATCAGCAGGAATTTCTCTTCATTCAGATTTCAGTAACATTTTCCCTCATCTCTTGAGGCAGAGCTCTGCTCCTGTTTGTCCTGGGTCCCTGCTGTCTCCAGCCATTTCCTGCATCCCATTACAGTTTGATAATGGGCCTTTCTTTCAGTAAGCTCTTTTTGAGTTAACTCATTTTAAGTGTGAGATCTTTTTAATGTTGAGAACCTAGTTGAAACACCCCAAATGGTAATAATACCCAAATCTGAAAAACAAAGTGAAAGAAATAATAAGACCAGTCCAAAATCCAAACTCCTGTTTTCTTAATCTGAAACATTTCCTTCAGTTTCAAGTAGACCTACCCTCAACTGGATGAGTAAGAAAAGTGAAATCTAGAAAAGTGAAGGGTAAAGGAAACTCTGTAAATGTGCATGGAATTGCTCTAGAAACTTTCCTCCCAGAGGTGTGTGTGTTCTGTTCACAACTGGACCCAGTGTCTCCCAGCTCCCTGCACAGGTGCTATCCCAGGACTTTCTCTCCACTCTTTCCCTCAAATGAACCCACAGCTTCCCGTATTTCACGTCTTCAGGGTTTCACTGGTTTTGTTTTGCTGTGTTTTGGTTGTGACATGGTGAGAAGACTGGTTTTTCTGAGACTCTGGAAAGTAGTAGACAGCGATATTTTTCAGGAACAACTGGATGCTGACTCTGCTTGCCTATTTAAAAAATACCTTTCTAGTATTAAGTTTGCTTCAAAATCTAGAAAAGCTAGGTTTTTCTAAAGACTTCCTTGAACAGAAGTACATGGGTGGCGAGGTTAAGATGTGAAAGGGAACTGAAGCCACAGTATAAAAAAACAGTGGTTTAGCAGGAATTTTGAGTTTTGCCAGCAGCTGTGTACCCTACAGGGACACAGGGTCCAGCAAAGAGTTACACAAGGATGTGCTGTATCTTTTTTGTGTGGACATTTCTGTTAAATTCTGTTTCCTTTGCCACAGAAATGAAAAACTTAGAGGGAGTCTGAGTCTTTGGATTATTTCTGTGGATCCCTGACCCAACTTTCAGTGCTGCTATAAATCCACACTTTTAAGGAACTTTTAAGAAAAGACACATGAAAAATTAACTTATTGAGCTTTTGCACATATGAAAATGCTTTCACTCTTGTTTGGAGAAGGAATGGCAATCCACTCCAGGACTATTGCCTGGAAAATCCCATGGACAGAGGAGCCTGGTAGGCTACAGCCCATGGGGTCGCAAAGAGTCAGACACGACTGAGCGACTTCAATTTCACTCTTGCTGGATGCACTGACTGAACACTGCATTTTAAATTTCCTCCGTGTTTTGAAGCTTATGTCTCCATTATTTTAACACATAATATTTTTGGTGAGATACTGGTTTCCAGTTTGATTCTCATTTTAACTCTTCTGTAGCCATTATGAAAATGTTTTCTTTATTTTTAGTATGGTCTAAAATTGTACGGACAAATATCAAGTTTTATTCTTTAAAATTTTAGTTATGTTTTTATTGGAGTATAATTGCTTTACAATGTTGCATTAGTTTCTCCTGTTCAGCAAAGTGAATGAGATGTAAATGTACATGTATCTTCTGTCTCTTACATCTCTCCCACCACCTCCCCCATCCCCCTCCTCTAGGTCATCATAGAACACCGAGCTGAGCTCCCTGTGCTGGACGACAGATTGCCTAAAGGCTTGTCTTTCTTTAGTGCTTGAAAATAATCTTCTCTTATTTCTTTATTTTATTCCATCCACTCTTGCTTTGGAATTCCTATGAGATGAATGTTGAACTCCCTGGATTCAGCCTCCATTTAATGTTCCTCATGTTTTCTACCTATTTGTCTTTTTGATCTATGTTCTGAAAGGTTACCTTGTCTTTTTCCCTAAGTGCCTTCCGACATTTAAAATTTTAGGTATGATCCTTTTACTCTTCAGATATTTTCTTGCCATATGATTGTATCCTTATCTTGGAACCCCATTCTTGACTTACAGAAATCGTGTTCCCTCAGTCATCTCTGAGAATATTGTTAGCCTACCTTCTCTTTCTTGCGTCCTTCCCCACCTGGTGGGATTAGCTTTTCATTTTGCACTGTCTTCCTCTTGCATGCTCTTAGTCCTCCTCATGTGTATCATTCCTCGTCCATTCATATTTGAGAAAGAAACAAGGCAGGGTTTTACTGTGTGTGTACACACGCACATGTTTGTGTGTGTGTGCACATATACTCTACATATAGGTATCACATTCATTTTATTCCCTGACTTAGAATTTTCACCATGAGCTCTATGTTTGTGAGTGCCTTCCCGCCTCCCCTTCCGCAGCTGTTATTGGGATCTTGAAAGAACACCTGATCTGTTACTTGGCTTTACCTCTAAACTCAGATACTGTTAACAATAATTGAAACTAATAGACTGACTAAATTAGTTGATTCCTTTCCATAATGTTAACTCATACTTAAATTTGTCCTTTTTTTTTTTTTTAATTGGTAGGAGTTTTTGGCTTCTAACACTTCTTGAAACACACACACACACAGAAATTTTTTGCCACATTTTTATGCATAAGGAAAAAGCTTATAAAAGTCTGACAGAAAGCCTATATATTTCAAAAGAACTAACAAATTGAAAAGTGCTTGAAAAAGCAACTTCCCCTGCACCCTCAATTCCCTTAGTGCTACTGTGATGGGGATTCTGTTTCTCTATAATCCATCCATGTCCTTATGCTTGAATTCCTTAGACTTATCTAGAATTCAGGAGATAAAGTAAAATCTTCCTTGTATCTTTTTCCTCTCTTTTGTATTTTTGTTTTTGTCTCTTGATGTATTTTGTGGTATGTGTAAGTTTTCTAAAATAAAATTGTAATAAAATACCCCCCCCCCATTTTTTTTTTAAAACAAAAGCCAGATCTCATGAGTGGTAATTTGTTGAGTTCAACATTTGCTTTTATGAAAAATTGTTTATACACCTGAGAGGTTAAGTATTACAGGGTACTTATAAATAGGTAAAATCATTTTTCTGCTTTTTAGATATAAAAACAATGCCATTCTGTATCAATTTACCAGTTAACTAATAGACAGTTCTAATAAAAAGATAAATGGGACTGTTCAATATCTCATCATTGTAGTACAGAAGCATTTTAAAGGAATACCTCCATATACTAAAATGAAATTTAAATCTAAACATCCTTATGGATCATCAGATGTGATCTTTGTATAAAATGAGTGCTCTATCTGCTGAACCAGAATATTTTAAAGCCCAACCCCTTCACTTTCAAGTTTCTTTCTGCTCTGCTGATGTTAAAGGTTACCTTTTCTTCCTAACCATGAAATCTGTTACTCCCCAATGGCAGTGAAAATGCCAACTTGTTAGTTCCAGTACAAGTTTATTCAACAGCACCAGTTTTTTCTTCATAATAGTATATCTGCTTTTTTATGTCATCCCACAAGGAAGTCATCATAGGGAATTTGAGATACCAATAAAAATATAGTAGTCCATCTAAAATCATAGCAAAGATAGACACCTGAATGGGACTTGACTACAGAACTAGGTAACTTTCTATAGATATTTGCTTTTGAACTTTTAGTGTGAGAAGGTTGGAGCCCTGGGATGCCATAGGTTCTTGTATATTTCAAGAAAAATGTAACACCTCCATAATGTAGCAAATGGTGACATTTATGACATGCATTTATGACAAAGCATAAATGTTAGTAAAAAAAGTTGGAGTGGGTACTGGAGTGGATAACTTTTCCCTTCTCCACGGAATCTTCCCAACCCAGGGATCAAACCCAGGTCCCCTGCATTGCAGGCCAATTCTTTACCAGCTAAACCACAAGGGAAGCCCAAGAATACTGGACTAGGTAGCCTATCCCTTCCTTCTCCAGCGGATCTTCCTGACCCAGGAATCGAACTGGGTCTCCTGCATTGCAGGTGGATTCTTTACCAACTGAGCTCTTAGGGAAGCCTATAAAATAGTTGCTTGTCTTCACCAGCACTTCTAGAAAATGATGATGATATGTATATCCTATGAGCTGTATCCCACCAAGCTTCTCTGTCCATGCAATTTTCCAGACAAGAATGGTGGAGTGGGTTGCTATTCTCCTCTCTAGGGGATTTTCTTGATTTAGGGATCAAACCTATGGCCCCTAGTTCATCTGTCTCCTGCATTGCAGGCAGATTCTTTACTGCTGAGCCACCAGGGAATTGGTCAGTTTTCCACTGCCTGGAGAATAGGCTATGGGCAGGAGGTCTATATGGGAGTATTTTTAACAAATCCTCCAACTTGTGAAACCTGACCACTGGAGGAAGGGTGGACTGGGGGCTTCACAGGGCTGTAATCAGGGAAGGGGAATTAGTTAGACATGTACTTGGGAAGACTGATTTATTTATATTTGATTATATTCCCAAGAATTCAAATATATCATACCAGTGGAAATAATAATGACTGGAGAAAAAATGTTTAAATTTTACTCAGTTATTTCCATCATATAAATATGAATGTAATACTGTTTACTGGCTTCTCAGATGGCACAGTGGTAAAGAATCTGCCTGCAATGCAGGAAACCTGGGTTTGATCCCTGGGTTGGGAAGATCCCCTGGAGAAGAGAATGGCTACCCCCTTCAGTATTCTTGCTTGGAGAATTCCATGGATAGAGAGATCTGGTGCGCTACAGTCCATGAGGTCTCAAAGAGTCAGCCATGATTGAGCAATTAACACTTTTCATTTTCAGGCTGCTTTAGCTAAAACAAAAGTTATGTGCAGGGTGTGTGTGTGTGTGTGTGTGTGTGTAAGGGCAGATTTCAGGGAAATAATAATTTTACTTAAATGTTTAGGTGTCTTGAAAGTCTGCTGAAAATTTTACTTTGAAAAACAATTGAAGATCTGAGTAAAAAAAGAGCTTAATCTGATCTGCGTTTAAAGGAAATCTCTTGAAACTTTGGGAAGGCAGAAATAAAGTAGGAGATTTGTGTACATGCTAAATTCCTTCAATCGTGTCTCACTCTTTGAGACTTTATGGACTGTAGTGCACCAGGGTCCTCTGTCCTTGCGATTTTTGAGGAAAGAATACTGGAGGGTGTTGCCATTTTCTCCTCCAGGGGATCTTCCTTACCCAGGGATCGAACCTGCATCTCGTACACTGGCAGGTGATTCTTTACCACCAGCACCACCTGGGAGGTCACTAAATGCTACTGAAGGACGGAAAAGACAACCTCTTAGTATCTCAGACAAAAGTACTGAATTAATTTGTTGACAAGCAATGGAAAGCTATGTGTGGATGTTCAGTTTCCTCCAAAACCAACAAGTAACCTCATAGGAGATTTTGGGGGATGTAGCTTTCAGAGACTGGTAAATATCAAAAAAGTAGGAGGGTTTATAGATTGATTACATAATTACTGGGGTTTGCTCTTATAGGTTTGGGGGCTCTGAAATTGATCAACACAGAGTTTTTGGAAAATAATAATTTCTGTTTTCATCTGGAATTTGGAGAATAAGAACCTTCTATTCTTAAATAAAAACATCTACCTTAGTTTCTTTATATAAGATTTTGTTTCAAGGTAAATTATTTTTGAGGAATTCAAGTAATGATGGCTGATTACATCTCTCCAGACTTCTCTCAAAAACTAGAGAACAGCACATAGAACAAATAAATTATCCAAACTTTCCATAAATTTCAAATTCTCATAAGTATTAAAAAAAAACAAAATTTTCATAAGAATTACTTTTTAATATCACAGTGTAAAGTTTTGTGGAGACCTAAAGAGTACAGAAAACCTAAGTGGAAGAGAGAATAGGAGATTGCAACTAAAATAAACCCTGAAATGGAAAGTCAACTCAAAGTGTAAAATATTGAAAAAGAGTTCAGAAAGGCCAGAGTGATAACTACTAGAAAGGGATTTTAAAGTACAAGTCAGGAAAGTTATATCACATCATAGCTGAATAAGATGCCCCTTTATCATGTCTCCCCATGCGCCTGGATGAAAATTTAACATCTCTCCAACAAAGGTGTCATTTTGTGAGCTGTGGGATCCAGCACCACTGGTAGTACACAATTATGAAGCAAAAGGAGCATTTTACACAAAATATCAAGCTGAATTAAGTGTGCTTAAACAAAAATTTGAGGGTAAAAAAAAACAGCCAGAATTTAACCTTAGATCAAAAATTTTAAAACTAGAAAAATGAACAAAAAAAGAAAAAAAATTAAGAAGAATTTTGTATTCTAAAAAGAAATAGGAGAAAAATCATAACAGATTTGAAGACTAAATTACAGATGCTCAAGTAAAAATATATGCCAATGAAACTTAAGACTGACATTAATAGGAAAAAGAACCCAGCTGTGACCATGTTGCTGCTGCTGCTGCTGTTGCGTCAGTCGTGTCCGACTCTCTGCGACCCCATAGATGGCAGCCCATCAGGCTTCCCCATCCCTGGGATTCTCCGGGCAAGAATACTGGAGTGGGTTGCCATTTCCTTCTCCAATGCATGAAAATGAGAAGTGAAAGTGAAGTCGCTCAGTCGAGTCCGACTCTTTAGCGACCCCATGGACTGTAGCCTACCAGGCTCCTCCGTCCATGGATTTTCCAGGCAAGAGTACTGGAGTGGGGTGGTGACCATGTTGGTGTACCCTTATTAAGGGAAAGACCAATGCTCTGTAAGGTATAAGCGCACTGGTTCTTTGCTCATTTGGAAGAAGAGCAGTCATCATGTGGCATGATGATTTTCATGCTCTTAAAAGATCACTAGAATCCTCTAAAATGCCTTTGCTGCTGCTGCTTTTGCCTCTGTTTCTGATAAATAATACTTATTTTTAGGGTATAGGTAAAGGTAAAGTATAGGTATAGGTAAAGGTAAAGTAATACCAAAGGTATTACTATGGTGTTGTCAAGGATAAACCCAGCATAAGCCTGTGATTCTAAGCCCAACAAAGCCGTGGGAACATGTTTAAACCGTACAATAATTAATTGAGACTCTTTGGAGAAAGAAACTTGTAAACATTAGGAGTATACAAAGGACACACTCTCCTTTAAGTATATCCATTAACTATCACAAACATTCAAACAACAAAACAAGGAATAATAACAACAAAGTCCCTCAAAACCCTGGCTACAGGAGGAGGAAACACAACACTCAAGCAGACACCCACAACTGACCCAACTGGAAACCACAATTTTCTAAAATAATGCATACAGTAAAAAGATGAAAGGGCACTGGTAGGGATTTGTGCCTCTACAACATAGGCATTTAATTAATTTTAACATATGCTGAAATTCATTAGCTGACGGAAGTTCATGATCTTAATCAACTGTATGCCTCAAATTACAGTTATTCCTGGAGATGTGACTAAATTTAAGTGAGATGCCAAGTGATTAATTAACATTGAAAAATACTCTGTCCCTTAACAGAAGAATAAAAACATAGGGAAAAAATACTAAGACACAATATTCTGGGCCAAAATGTACATTTCAATAATTATTAAAAGATTAAAATCATAAAAAGGTATGTTGTTTGAACATAGTAGAATTAAATTAGAAGTAATAATAAGGAAAATCTGGAAACTATAGAAATATTTGGAAACTTAAGAACATGGATGGGCAATGGAAGAAACAACAGAAATATTAAAAATATTTTAAGCTGAATGAAACAAAAAAATCTGTGTGATACAGTTAAAACGGTGCTTATTAGGAATTTAATACCACTGAATATTTAGATTGAAAGATAAATCTTAAGACAATAACATAAACTTGATCTTAAGGAATTAGAGAAAGTGAAACAAAGTAGACCAAGAAGTAATCAGAAGACAGGAAACAATACAGTTCAGAGTGCATATGGAATAGAAAACAAAAACAACAGAAAAATTGAAGAACAAAAATGTATTTCTTTGAGCAGATTAGTGAATATGATTGATTTGTAACAATTAATGAGACAAAGGAAACTAAATAAGGCAAAATTACCCATACCATAGGGCTTCCCTGGTGGCTCAGTGGTAAAATACCTGCCTGCCCATGCAGGAGACCTGGGTTTGATCCTCAGATCTGGAAGATCCCCTGGAGGAGGAAATGGAAACCCACTCTAGTCTTGCCTAGAGAAACCAATGGACAGAGGAAACTGGCAGCCTACAGTTTGTGGGGTGCCTAAAAGAGTCCAAAAGAAAAAGAACTTAGCTACTAAACAATATCAAGTCATACCATAAGTAATAGAGAAGGCATTGCTACAGAGTCTACCGTTTTTAAAGGAAAATAAGGGGCATATTTTGATCAATTTTATACAAGTAAAATGAACAAAGGTCATGAAGGATAGAAACTAACAAATCTAACTCAAGAATAAACAGCTTGAAATGCCCCATATACATGAAAGGAAATGAACATGTAGTGAAAAAGCTTTACACAAAGAAACTGTCCAGGTGCCTGAAATGGCAAATTCAACCCCAAATTTAAGAAAACAACACCTCTGATACTATACTTACACGCAGTAGAAGTGGAGAGAACATGTCCAACTCATTTCTGAGACTGGCATAAATTCTATAAGACACAAAAATATAGATCATTAACTGTTATAATATAAACACAAAATACTTAATGAAATTTTATCAGATAGATTTTACACAAAGAATGCAAGGCTGGTTTAATACTAAAAAAACAATCAGTATAATTAATCTTATTATCAGTTTAGAAAAGAAAAATAATGTATAGGTTGGACAAGCCTACCTATTAGTTCAGTTCAGTTGCTCAGTTAAGTCCAACTCTTTGTGACCCCATGCACTTCAGGCTTCACTAACCATCACCAACTCCCAGAGTTTACTCAAACTAGTGTCCATCGAGTTGGTGATGCCATCCAACCAACTCATCCTCTGTTGTCTCCTTCTTCTCCTGCCCTCAATCTTTCCCAGCATCAGGGTCTTTTCAAATGAGTCAGTTCTTCACATCAGGTGGCCAAAATATTGGACTTTCAGCTTCAAAATCAGTCCTTCTAATGAATATTCAGGACTGATTTCCTTTAGGATGGACTGGTTGGATCTCCTTGCAGTCCAAGGGACTCTCAAGAGTCTTCTCCAACACCACAGTTCAAAAGCATCAATTATTCAGTGCTCAGCTTTATTTATAGTCCAGCCTTCACAACCATACATGACTACTGGAAAAACCATAGCTTGACTAGATGGACTTTTGTTGGCAAAGTACTGTCTCTGCTTTTTAATATGCTGTCTTGGTTGGTCATAACTTTTCTTCCAAGGAGCAAGCATCTTTTAATTTCATGGCTGCAGTCACCATCTGCAGTGATTTTGGACCCCAAGAAAACAAATTTTCTCACTGTTTCTATTGTATCCCCATATATTTTCCATGAAGTAATGGGACCATAAGTTTGGGTGAACTCTGGGAGTTGGTGATGGACAGGGAGGCCTGGCGTGCTGCAGTTCATGGGGTCACAAAGAGTTGGATATGACTGAGCGACTGAACCGAACTGAATTGAATGGGACCAGATACTATGATCTTAGATTTCTGAATGTTGAGTTTTAAGCCTTCTCTTCTCTTTCGTGTTCATCAAGAGGCTCTTTAGTTCTTCTTCACTTTCTGCCATAAGGGTGGTGTCATCTGCGTATCTGAGGTTATTGATATTTCTCCCAGCAATCTTGATTCCAGCTATGCTTCATCCAGCCCAGCATTTCTCATGATGTACTCTGCATATAAGTTAAATAAGGAGAGTGACAATATATAGCCCTGACTACTTCTTTCCCAATTTGGAACCAGTCTATTTTTCCATGTCCAGTCCTAACTGTTGCTTCTTGACTTGCATACAGATTTCTTGGGAGGCAGGTCAGGTTGTCTGGTATTCCCATCTCTTTCAGAATTTTCCACAGTTTGTTGTGATCCATGCAGTCAAAGGCTTTGGCATAGTCAATAAAGGAGAAATATATTTTTTTCTGGAACTCTGTTGTTTTTTCGATGATCCAATGGATGTTAGCAATTTGATCTCTGGTTCCTCTGCCTTGTCTAAAACCAGCTTGAACATCTGGAAGTTCACAGTTCGTGTACTGTTGAAGACTGACTTGGAGAATTTTGAGAACTACTTTGCTAGTATGTGAGATGAGTGAAATTGTTCGGTAGTTTGTGCATTCTTTGGCATTGCCTTTCTTGGGGATTAGAATGAAAACTGACCTTTTCCAGTCCTGTGGCCACTGCTGAGTTTCCCAAATTTGCTGGCATACTGAGTGCAGCACTTTCACAGCTTCATCTTTTAGGACTTGAACTAGCTCAGCTGGAATTCCACCATCTTCACTAGTTTTGTTTGTAGTGATGCTTCCTAAGTCCCATTTATCTTGCATTCCAGGATGTCTGGCTCTAGGTAAGTGATCACACCATCTTGATTATCTGTGTCATGAAGATCTTTTTTGTATAGTTTTTCCCTGGTAAATCAACCTATATTTGTGAGTAAAATTCTAAGTCATTTAGGAATAGAATATAACTTTCCTAGTTTGATGAACAGCTTTAAGAAAAGCAATAACTAACACCATATTTAAGGCTTCCCTGCTAGCTCAGTTGGTAAAGAATCTGCCTACAATGCAGGAGACCTGAGTTTGATCCTGGGTTGGGAAGGCCCCTGGAGGAGGACATGGCAACCCACTCCAGTATCCTTACCTGGAGAATCCCCATGGACATAGGAACCTGGAGGGCCCCAGCCCCATGGGATCACAGAGTCGGACATGACTGAGGTACTTAGCATGAGCACAGCACAATCCCGTATTTAATGGGCAAAATCTGGTTGTTTACTTCTAACATGGAGACCATGGCAAAGATATCCTTTATCCTCGCTTCTTTTAATCTTTTATTGGAATTCCTAACTACTGTAATAAAGTGAGGAAAAGAAATATAAGACATATAAATTAGAAAGAAAGAGGTGAAACTTTTTGTTTGTGGAATATCTAATTATGTAGAAAACGCAAAGAAATCTATGAAAACTTACTAGAACTGATTTATGAGTGTAGCAAGATTCCAAAATAGAAAATGTATGAAATTACTCCAATATATGTAAACTTATGAAAACTAATGAAAGTGTTTATTACAATATTATTCACAATAACCAAAATATTGTAGCAACCCAAATTTTCATTGACAGATAATAAGGTATATACATACAGTGGAATATTATCCAGTCTTAGGAAAAAGGAAATTCTATCATTTGCAAAGTATGGATGGATCTGGAAGATATCCTAATTTTAATATACATGCATGCATGCTCATTCAGTCATGTCCACCTCTTTGCCACTCCATGGACTGTGGCTCACCAGGCTCCTCTATCCATGACATTTTCCAGGCAAGAATACTGAAGCATGTTGTCATTTCTTCCTCTGGGGGATATTCCTGACCCAGGGATTGAAACTGTGTCTCCTGCATTGGCAGGCGAATTCTTTACCATTGAGCAACATAATAAGTTATAAACAAACAGTGCATAATTCCATTTATATGAGATACCTAAAGTAGTCAAATTATAGAAGCAGAAAATAGCATGGTGGTTGTCAATGGATGGGAGGAGGGGGAGAAATGGGGAGTTGTTATATTTATTCAAAATGAATAAGCTCTAAACATTTGCTATGCAACATACTGCCTATAGTTAACAATTGAAATTATGCACTTAAAAATTTAAGTGAATGGATCTAATATTAAGTGCTTTTACTACACACACGAAAAAACAACCTCACTCCCCAAAATCAAAGGGATGCAAGAAAACTTTTGGCGGTGATGGATGTTTATTACCTTGATTGTGGTGATGCTATCACAATTGTATGCATGCATTAAGCTCATCAAATTATAAGCATTAAATATGTGGTTTTAAAAATATCAATTATAATAATTAATATTCCTGTAAAAACACTTAAAAATCTATTGTTTCTATACACTACTATTGAAAATTAAAATTAAAATAAATACTATTTACAGAAGCGTCAGAGATAAATTTGAAAAAGGTAAGCAACACTGAGAACTACAAAGCACTGAGAAGACCTGTGTAAGTAGAAGAACGTGTGTTAGTTTCTCAGTCATGTCCAACTCTTTGCAACCCTGTGGACTGTAGCCCACCAGACTCCTCTGTCCATAGAATTTTGCAGGCAAGAACACTAGAGTGGGTTTCCATTCCCTTCTTCAAGGAATCTTCCCAACCCTGTGATAAAACCCAGGTCTCCTGCATTGCTGGCAGATTTACACCATATGAGCCACCAGGGAAGCCATAGGTAGACAAATATATCACATTAATTTTTATTGGAAAATTGTTATAAAATATTAATTCTTCCTAAATTTTTCTAAAGTTTTCAGCAATCATATTTAAGATTCCAGCAGTCTTCATTATAGAAATTGACAAGCAGATTCTACAACTTAAAAAGAAATATAAATATAATACAATGTCTAAAATGATTTTGAAAAAGAATACCAAAGTTACTGGTCACACTGTCTGCTTTCAACACCTAAGAAAAATCTGTTCTAGTCATGACAGCTTTGTATTGACATGAAAATGGACATATAGACCCCACATATATAAGCAATTGTTTTTTGACACAGGTACCAAGGCAACTCAGTGGAAAAAAGGATGAACTTATAAGAAATGATGCTGGATAGCCATAGAAAAACAAATAAAAGGCCAACCCTTACTTCACACTATATTCAAAATTTAACTCAAAGTGAATAGATATAAATGTGAGAGATGAACCTTTTAGAAGAAAGAGGAGAAACTTTTAGTGACCCTGGATTTGACAAAGATCTCTTCAACAAGATACACAAAGTACAGAACACAAATGAAAAATTGCTAATTTGGATTTCATCAAAATTTTAAAAACTACTCAATAAATATTGTTACAAAAAAGCAAAGACAAACTACTGATTGGAACAAAATATTTCCAAACATTTATCTGACAAAGGACTTCTTTCTAAAATATAAAAACAATTCTTACAACTTGGTAAAAAATAATATGTATAACCCAATTTTTAATGGACAAAAGTTTTGAACAGAGACTTTAGTAAAGGATATGTATTGATGTAAATAAACACACAAAAAGATGCTTAAGATCATTAGTCATTAGAGAAATGCAAACTAAATCGTAATGAGACACCACTGTATCCCTAGGAGTATTGTCAAAATCAAGCGTTTGGGCCATACCAAGTATTGATAAGTGCTCAGAGCAACTTTAACTCTTATACCCTGCTGGAAGGATGTAAATTATTATAATTACTTTGGAAAAATGGTTCACAGTATTTTAACCTTTCAAACATATGATTTTTGTACGACCTAATCATCCCCTGCCAGTTGTATACTGAAGATATATAAAAGGTACGTCTACATAAACACTAGTGAAGTGAAATGAAGTCACTCAGTCGTGCCCTACTCTTTGCGACCCCATGGATAGTAGCCTGCACCAAGCTCCTCCATCCACGGGATTTTCAAGGCAAGAAGTACTAGAATGGGTTGCCATTTCCTTCTCCAGGGAATCTTCCCAACCGAGGGATCGAACCCAGGTCTCTCACATTGTAGACAGACGCTTTACCATCTGAGCCACCAGGGAAGTTGTGATGCTTTATTTTTGGTAATCCTAGATGGTAAGCAACTCAAACATCAATTATCAATTAACAGATGGATGGATATGCAAATTGTGGTATATCCATATAATGAAATACTACTCAATAATTTAAAATAATACTGATTCAAGCAACAACATCAATGAATCTCAAGATAATTATGCTATTTACAACAAGCCAGAGGAGAAAGGGGCTTCCCAGGTAGCATGGTGGTAAAGAATCTGTCTGCTAAGGCAGGAAACACAAAAGACACACATTTGATCCCTGTGTAGGAAAGATCCTCTGGAGTAGAAAATGGCAACCCCCTCCAGTACTCTTGCCTGGAAAACCCCATGGACAGAGAAACCTGGCAGGCTGCAGTCTATGGGGTTACAAAAAAAAGTTGAACATGACTAAGTAACTGAGCACAAACACACATAGAGGAAAAATGGGGACATTATACACACACACACACACACACACACACACACACACTCAGACACTTATTTAAAATTCTGGGATATACAAATTAATCTATAGTAACAGAACGCAGATGAGTGGCTGCCTGGGCATGAGAGGGGAGATTATTTAAACTTTTGGGGGTGATTGTATGTTCATTACCTTGATTTTCTGTGATGGTTTTATAGGTATGTTGATAAAGTAAAACTTTTCAAATTGAATACATATCTAATTTATTGTACTTCCATTATATCTTAATATAGCTATAAACTATGAATGAGTTCCCACATGAGGATTTTAATATAAGATTTTTTATATTAAAATATCAAACATTTTAAAATTTAAAATTAACTTGATTCTAATCAAGTGAAAGGTATAAAGAATTCCACAAAATTCAGGTGATATTGATTATTTAATTTGTTGTTTTCAGTTCAGTTCAGTAGCTCAGTCATGTCCGACTCTTTGCAACACCATGAACCGCAGCATGCCGGGCCTCCCTGTCCATCACCAACTCCCGGAGTTTACCCAAACTCATGTCCATTAAGTCGGTGATGCCATCCAACCATCTCTTCCTCTGTCTACCTCTTCTCCTCCTGCCCTCAATCTTTCCCAGCATCGGGGTCTTTTCAAATGAGTCAGCTCTCCACATCAGGTGGCCAAAGTATTGGAGCTTCAGCTTCAACATCAGTCCTTCCAATGAACACCCAGGACTGATCTTCTTTAGGATGGACTGGTTGGATCTCTTGCAGTCCAAGGGACTCTCAAGAGACTTCTCCAACACCACAGTTCAAAAGCATCAATTCTTTGGTACTCAGCTTTCTTCACAGTCCAACTCTCACATCCATACATGACCACTGGAAAAATAATAGCCTTTACTAGACAGAACTTTGTTGACAAGATAATGTCTCTGCTTTTTAATATGCTGTCTAGATTGGTTATAACTTTCCTTTCAAGGAGTAAGCGTCTTTTAATTTCATGGCTGCAATAACCATCTGCAGTGATTTTGGAGCCCCCCAAAATAAAGTCAGCCACTGTTTCCACTCTTTCCCCATCTATTTGCCATGAAGTGATGGGACTGGATGCCATGATCTTAGTTTTCTGAATGTTGAGCTTTAAGACAACTTTTCACTCTCCTCTTTTACTTTCATCAAGAGGCTCTTTAGTTCTTCTTCACTTTCTGCCATGAGGGTGGTGTCATCTGCATATCTGAGGTTATTGATATTTCTCCCGGCAATCTTGATTCCAGCCTGTGCTTCTTCCAGACCAGTGTTTCTCATGATGTACTCTGCATGTAAGTTAAATAATCAGAGTGACAATATACAGCCTTGATGTACTCCTTTTTCTATTTGGAACCAGTCTGTTGTTCCATGTCCAGTTCTAACTGTTCCTTTCTGACCTGCATACAGGTTTTTCAAGAGGCAGGTCAGGTGGTCTGGTATTCCCATCTCTCTCAGAATTTTCCACAGTTTCTTGTGATCCACACAAAGGCTTTGGCATAGTCAATAAAGCAGAAATAGATGTTTTTTCTGGAACTCTCTTGCTTTTTTGATGATCCAGCAGATGCTGGCAATCTTATTTCTGGTTCTTCTGCCTTTTCTAAAACCAGCTTGAACATCTGGAAGTTCACAATTCACATATTGCTGAAGCCTGGCTTGGAGAATTTTGAGCATTTTACTAGCATGTGAGATGAGTGCAATTGTGTGGTAGTTTGAGCATTCTTTGGCATTGCCTTTCTTTGGGATTGGAATGAAAACTGACCTTTTCCAGTCCTGTGGCCACTGCTGAGTTTCCCAAATTTGCTGGCATATTGAGTGCAGCACTATCACAACATCATTTTTAGGATTTGAAATAGCTCAACTGGAATTACATCACCTCCACTAGCTTTGTGTGTAGTGATGCTTCTTAAGGGCCACTTGACTTCACATTCCAGGATGTCTGGCTCTACGTGAGTGATCAGACCATCATGATTATCTGGGTTGTGAATATCTTTTCTGTACATTTCTTCTGTGTATTCTTGCCACCTCTTCTTAATATCTTCTGCTTCTGTTAGGTCCATACCATTTCTGTCCTTTATTGAGCCTATCTTTGCATGAAATGTTCCCTTGGTATCACTAAGTTTCAGAAGGGAACTCTAGTCTTTCCCATTCTATTGTTTCCCTCTATTTCTTTGTATTGATTGTGGAGAAAGGAAGGCTTTCTTATCTCTTCTTGGTATTCTTTGGCACTCTGCATTCAAATGGGTATATCTTTCCTTCTCTCATTTGCTTTTCACTTCCCTTCCTTTCACACCTATTTGTAAGGCCTCCTCAGACAGCCATTTTCCTTTTTTTCATTTCTTTTTCTTGGGGATAGTCTTGATCTCAGTCTCCTCTACAATGTCATGAACCTCTGTGCAGAGTTCATCAGGCACTTGTTTATCAGATCTAGTCCCTTAAATCTATTTTTCACTTCCACTCTATAATCATAAGGATTTGATTTAGGTCATACCTGAATGGTCTAGTGGTTTTCCCCACTGTCTTCAATTTAAGTCTGAATTTGGCAATAAGGAATTCATGATCTGAGCCACAGTCAGCTCCTGGTCTTTTTTTTTTTTTTTTACTGACTGTATAGAGCTTCTCCATTTTTGGCTGCAAAGAATATAATCAATCTGATTTCGGTGTTGACCATCTGGTGATGTCCATGTGTAGAGTCTTCTCTTGTGTTGTTGGAAGAGGGAATTTGCTATGACTCAGCATGTTCTCTTGGCAAAACTCTATTAGCCTTTGCCCTGTTTCATTTTGTACTCCAAGGCCAAATTTGCCTGTTACTCCAGGTGTTTCTGACTTCCTACTTTTGCATACCAGTCCTCTATAATGAAAACAACATCTTTTTGTGTGTGTTAGTTCTAAAATGTATTGTAGGTCTTCATAGAACTGTTCAATTTCAGCTTTTTCAGCATTGCTGGTCAGGGCATAGACTTGGGATTACTGTGATATTGTTGTTTTATCCATCCGTAAATTGTGTGTTATATTTAATGATTATTTCCATGCTGTCATAAGACACTGGAATTAGAATATTTCAATAAATTTAGATTATTTGATGAATAAATATTTTAGTTTATCAAAAAATTCTCTTAAATGGGTAACTAGATTATTGCTTTTTCCTAAAGAAGAATATGGGAAGAACGCTGAGCCTTCTATATTTATTTTCTCCCAAGAGATAGCAGCTAGTTTTAATTCACCTGAAGGAACCCCTTCAGTTTTAGGGAATCTCAAAGCTCTGAGGACAAAAAGAAGAATTTTCTAAAGGAAACTAATTCTCATAGTTGAAGATATTCTAATTCAGTTTTATTGTCTCATAGATAAGCTAATTTTGTATATAATCTGCATCTTTGTTATGATATCTTTCCTTATAAACAACAAAATTGTTTCCCTGTATTTTAAGGCATTTTAGTGTTAGTTACATTTATATCCATTTTATGAGCTGCCTGTCTCCCTCCCTCCCTAGCTCCTTCTCTGTCTTTCTTTTTTCCTTCTTTTCTTCTATTCTCTATTCTTCCTTCTATTCTATTTTTCCCACTCACTCCTCTCCCTTCTCTTCCCTTTCCTTCCATTTCTTTCCTGTCTTTTCCTTAATATATTTCTTGTTTTCAATGTCTGAGAAAGAGGGTGCCAGACAGGGATTGCAATATTGCCTGTTTTGTGATTATGAGAAGGAAATGCTCAGCTGCACTACACTGATGCCAGTAGACAAATGCTGGAGCTATGCACTGTTGATACACTGTTTCTGATGAGCCTTAAAGTCCTTTTACTTTGAAGCAGCTTTAAGGCAAAAAGACTTACAAGCAAAATAAACATTACTAGGCTAGCACAGAGCACAGTTCTACATATTGAGTGATTATACTGAAAATACAAGTCACAATGTGACAGTTATAAAGCCTCTTATACATCTCTGGAAATTTCTTAATCCATTTCCTAAGAAGAAGTTGAAATACTGGTGACTTCATTTAAAAACTTGATAATCTCCAGTCTCATCATTATCTCTGAATGGGTCACATCTGCAGAGGACTTTGATTATTGGGATCTGGATTTTAAAGGAGTTCTGATGTCATTAACTGACCTTTCTCAACTCACTAAATAAATTCTGCTCACATACTGTTCACAGTTCTCATTTTGCTGTGCAAATGGCATGGTCATCTGCTTTAAACTTTGAAAAACATCAGAAAGAACATTGGTCCTACGTGGCTGGCTGAATTTGGTCAGGGTCCACCTGGCATAATTTGCAAATGGATCGGTTTCCACATATTGGCTATAATACTTTTGAAAGCCAACCTGTATTTGATTTTATAGTCTGCAGATGGGAAATCCAATTATTGCCACCTGTTCTTATCTGCAGCA
>NW_024070211.1:125630015-125660674 GCF_014754425.2 Oryx dammah | reverse complement strand
TGCTTGACTAGACCAATGTTTTTATTCCAAGAGAAATATTTCATTAATAACATATCAGTAAGTATTCTTCCTTTATGTTATTAATTAATCAGATACAATTCAAATAATAGTAACTGCATGTCCTTAACTTATTTAAAACTTATATGAGAAACTATCTTATAATTATGGAATTCTCTTTGTTAATATGAGCTGTATTTTTAAAAATTTTGCTAGAGCTACTGATAATTTATTCAGGATTTCGATTAAGTAAATATTGTGATGACATCTGCATAGTGAAAGTACAATTTGTAGCAAAATTATCAATAAGGCTGCTGTCAATAATTCATTTAACATTTTTTTCCTACATACACCAGAACATGTTTCAAACTATTTTTTAAAACGTGGAGTACCATATTTAAAACTGGTATTCAAAGGTTCCCAGTACATAAATAAGTGAAAGAAGTTCTTTTGCCCAGGGTCTTCCCTACTCACCCTACCCATTCCATGTCTTACCTCCATGGCCACTGAGTTACCCCCAGTGGATTAGGATATTTCTAATGTCCAGTGAAGTCTTAGTTTAACATATAATGCAAGATCAGGGTGAGAAATGGTGATGATTCCACCATGATGTGTATCAATATTTTACAGTATGATATCCTCAAATTCCAGCATTTTCTTGAGTATCCAGGATGTTTTGAGGCACATGGAACCCTGACAAAGTACCTTAGGGATTAAACTATGTACAGGAGCCTAGGATGGTGGGAGAGAGAGCCCCTTAGGCAACACAAAGCAGCAGCATTTGTTAGGAAAGCAGACAGTAAGGCTGAGGTCACAGGAAACCTCTTCTTCCAGCCACTCAATCTAAGGTAACTCTCTGCTGCTGCTAAGTCACTTCAGTCATGTCCGACTCTGTGTGACCGCACAGACGGCAGCCCACCAGGCTCCCCCGTCCCTGGGATTCTCCAGGCAAGAATACTGGAGTGGGTTGCCATTTCCTAGGTAACTCTCTATAGAAAGTTAAAATATTTAAACAGAGAATACTCAAATTTTTGCTCATCTGGCATGTGAGGAATCAAGCTGCTTTCAATTTAATCTGATGAGATAAAAAAGATGTGATCACACGTGCAGTAAACTTTATGAAGCAACTCATGCTTAATTGTGCCATCAAACTTACTAAGAGACTTGTAGCAGCAAATAAACTGAGGCTTGCTATAGAATGCCCTATGGATGAGGAAAAAATTTTCCTTCTGTGATTTCAGAGTAATAGAATAGAAAAGTACTTCAGTTTGTGAGGCCACAGATTCATAATTTTTAATTGTGCATTCATTAAATAATTTTCCATTGAAGTAGTGAAATAACCTGGTAACAAAGTAAACAACTATAACTCTTCCACTTTTCTTCTCCTATATTTATTTTCTTGAATTCCTGTTCCTATTTGTGGTCTGGATCAGTTCTTTATTCCATGTTTTGCTATCAGATTGTGATTTTTAGGTAAACAACAAACACTTGGGGGAAAAAGCAGTTGCCATTTTGATGTAATTTGAATATTTAAAATTTCTTGGTAAGTTGCTTTTGGAGCTCTTTTAAATGCATAATAATTCCTTTCCTTCTATCAATAGATTGCCTGAAGTGAAGTGAAGTGAAAGTCACTCAGTCATGTCCAACTCTTTGTAATACTGGAGTGGGTAGTCTTTCCCTTCTCCAGGGGATCTTCCCAACCTAGGGATCTAACCCAGGTCTCCTGCACTGCAGGCAGATTCTTTACCAGCTGAGCCACAATGCTTGCTTCTTTCTTTTTTCTGCTGCTGGAAGGAGTAGATAAACTCTGAGAACACCAAGACTGCCTTCTATTCCCCATCAACATGTTCCCATGTCTCATTGTTGCCTGTGTTAATTGTTGCTGTGTTAATTATTCCAGATAGGTTTAGGAGGATCTTGATGTTGGCCTAGGTACTCTTCAAGCAGTGCTTTAGATTATTTGGCACTCAACACTTAATCTACAGCACCACATTGTAAATACTAAGGCAGCAGAAAACTCTACTTTTTAGGGAATTGTAATAAACACTGTATAGTAGATCACCTCTAGTTCTAGTCAATTAAGTTTCCTGAAGTCTTTCTGAATTGTGTTTTTTGTTATGAATCACATATTACACTGTCACAAAGTTATTCAAATCTCTGAATAAGCACTGAACAAAAAGGCAGAGTTCCTTGCTATGAATCATAAAAATGATTTCTTGCTCAGGGATATCACTTCTTGTGAGGTAAGACATGATGTTAAGTAATATTGAAACTATGAGATGATTAATGATGGGGAAGATTTGCTATCTGATGCTTTCATGTAGAATTTTTTTGTTTATTTTAAGGATTATGCATTCAATATTTATTCTATATTTGAATATTTTAATGTAAAAGTGGGACTTCCCTGGTGGGTCAGTGGTAAACAATCCACCTGCTAATGCAGGAGACATGAGTTCGATCCCTGGGTTGGGTAGATCCCCTGGAGAAGGAAAGGGCAACATACTCTGGTATTCTTGGCCTTGGAAATCCTGTGGATAGAGGAGCCTGGTGGGCTACAGCCCATGGGGTTACAAAAGAGTAGGACATGACTTAGCAACTAAACAACAACAATAAAAATGTGAAATTGTAAAATATTATTATATGATGAGTATAATACTTAGGAAAGGTATATCATCAAAAATAGGTCACAGCAGTACTTAAAATATGAACTACCATTTCTATAACAATCTAAACAAAATGCAAAGTATGTACTTACTAAGAATATGTTGCAATATATTACCATAGAAAGATATGTCATAATAGAAAATGACCACAAAATTTCCCATTCATGCATTTATTCAGTAAATACTCACAATGTATGATGGTGGTAATATTGAAAATTGACATAGTCTTGACAAGACCATAACAGTGAATTTTGAAGGAAAGAAACTCAGTGACTAACATGCCAGACGACTGTATTTTTTCTTTAACTAAAGACAAATTGTTCTTTCATGAGTATAGGAAAGCAGCTGATTGACTGCTTACCTCACCATATTCTTGGATGTGAGCTATATTTTTATATAAATTTAAATTGCTCATATTTGTGAATTCAAGCTCCTTTAACAATTCTGAAATTAGACTATAATAGAAGAAAACAAAATAAAGTAGTTCCGGTGACAATAGCAAAACTTTGACTTTCATCTTGAAGGGATGTTGTAGTGTTAGTCAGTGTTGGAAGTGGATTTAGAGTATTAGATTAATGGAGTTAATTGGGTCTGGTCTGCTGGTGAGTGCTATAAGTAGGCAGATAACCTATAATTTTACTAAATTTGAAGCTCTATCACATCTTCTTCTTTAATTCTGTAAAGTGTGTACTACTTTCTTCAATTTCAGCTAAAAACAAAAAGGTCTTTTTATAGAAATATAAAACTTTAAAATTGCAAAGGGCCTTGGAAACTAACTAATAAATCTATTAAAATAAAATTGTACTCGATGTTGTTAAACAGGCAGAGATGACTTTATTCAGTGTCTGTTAATAATAGGGGAGAGGGACGAGAATGGAGTCTAAATTCAAAGGGTGGGAGAATTTTAATGTTTGCTAATTGGCATTACCCAAAGGAAAAGTCAACACTCATAGCTTTGTGACAGGAAGTAGTTTCACCTCTTGAGCAAGTCACCCATAGAATTAGGATCCTGCCTTCCCATAGACACTGGGAAATAGAGACACTGTCTTTTGATGACTCTCTTTCAAAGGGATGGCTGCCAGGTCCTTGAGAAAGACATTTCTGGATTGTAAACTGGCAAGTGGGTTTTTAAAGATTTATTTGTCAGTAGACTGACAAAGAATATACAACAGCATGTTTCCTATAATAATTTTTTAAGAATAGGGAAGAGGGGACATCTGTGGTCAGGTCATCTGGCCATGTAAAGTCAGGGGTGGGAGGCAGATCAAGGAGTTTAGAAGCAAGAGGAAGCCTGCCTAAAGTTTAGTAGCTGAGAGAAATTTGAGGCTGTCTTGGTCAACTTCCTTAACTTTAATGGTAAAACTAATGAGAATCATACTGAAAGGGTTATTTGGAGGTCTTTGGAGAGTGGCTTGGTGATGTTATAGGGCAACTGGTATAAAAAATTGAATCTAAACCCAAATCTCAGTTGATTTTAAAATTCATTACTACAAAGTTCATGAAAAGGAAAATCATCAAATTGCTTGCTGGAGTTATTGGAAATATGAAATCAGAATGGAAAACTACATTGAATATTCTCCTTGAACTTTAGCAAGATCACATGTAAACAATTCTAGAGACAAGTCTAGAGACAATTCCCACATACTTTAAAAATCATACAAGAAATGAAATTTCAAAGCTTTCTTTACAATATATTTCTCAATTCCAATCACTATTCCAAAAAATTTAACCTTGTTTCATACTGAAGATGAAACCCTTTCTTTATTACTTCTACCAAAAATGGAAAATAGTTACTCAAAAATCTTAGTTGGAAATTTTAGGCTTGAAATGAATTATTTTATCCCCAAGGTAACTGAATAGGTAGAATAGGTGTCTTCTCTAAATTTGTACAGTGAACTCTGGACAGAGAGAGGGTTGATTGCAAGTATGCTACTTTATTAACATAACTATTTTGAAATTCTCTCTCAGAGCCTTTCCCATGAATGAGTTGAGTCAGGTAATATTAAGCAGATGAGAAGCAAAGTAAAAAGTGTACAACTCTGAGCTTATCCTAGCCTATGTGTTCCTGTAATGGTCAATTACAGGAACTAAAAAAAACAAAACCCATTATTATATACAGCAAAACGATCTAGCATATATATTATATTTCACCTCCCTTAGTTAATGTAACACTTTAATCATCAGAAAAGCTTATCTGAAGCTGTCACAAGGTTACTCTAGTAGGTATTTAAGTAGCACATGGCTCTTTTTCAGCATTTGGTTGTAGCTGGAAAAAATATATATGTGTATATATATATTTCTTGAGAACTTGCTTCTAATAATTGTATAGTTTTAAAATCATACTTTTAGAAATGCTTTTGAAAGTGATTGATGTGGCCCACGCTGGTAAAGTAATGGTCAAAATTCTCCAAGCCAGGCTTCAGCAATATCTGAACCATGAACTTCCAGATGTTCAAGCTGGTTTTAGAAAAGGCAGAGGAACCAGAGATCAAATTGCCAACCTTTGCTGGATCATGGAAAAAGCAAGAGAGTTCCAGAAAAACATCTATTTCTGCTTTATTCACTATGCCAAAGCCTTTGACTGTGTGAATCACAATAAACTGGAAAATTCTGAAAGAGATGGGAATACCAGACCACTTGACCTGCCTCTTGAGAAATCTGTATGCCAGTCAGGAAGCAACAGTTAGAACTGGACATGAAACAACAGACTGGTTCCAAATAGGAAAAGGAGTATGTCAAGGTTGTATATTGTCACCCTGCTTATTTAACTTATATGCAGAGTACATCATGAGAAATGCTGGGCTGGAGGAAGCACAGGCTGGAATCAAGATTGCCGGGAGAAATATCAATAACCTCAGATATGCAGATGACACCACCCTTATGGCAGAAAGTGAGGAAGAACTAGAAAGCCTCTTGATGAAAGTGAAAGAGGAGAGCAAAAATGTTGTCTTAAAGCTCAACACTCAGAAAACTAAGATCATGGCATTTAGTCCCATCACTTCATGGGAAATAGATGGGGAAACAGTGGAAACAGTGTCAGACTTTATTTTTGGGGCTCCAAAATCACTCCAAATGCAGATGGTGATTGCAGTCATAAAATTAAAAGACGCTTACTCCTCGGAAAAAAAGTTATGACCAACATAAATAGCATATTCAAAAGCAGAGACATTACTTTGCCAACAAAGGTCCGTCTAGTCAAGGCTATGTTTTTTCCAGTGGTCATGTATGGATGTGAGAGTTGGACTGTGAGGAAAGCTGAGCACCAAAGAACTGATGCTTCTGAACTATGGTGTTGGAGAAGACTCTTGAGAGTCCCTTGGACTGCAAGGAGATCCAACCAGTCCATCCTGAAGGAGATCAGTGCTAGGTGTTCTTTGGAAGGACTGATGCTAAAGCTGAAACTCCAGTCCTTTGGCCACCTCATGCGAAGAGTTGACTCATTGGAAAAGACTCTGATGCTGGGAGGGATTGGGGGCAGGAGGAGACGGGGACGACAGAGGATGAGATGGTTAGATGGCATCACCGACTCGATGGACATGAGTTTGAGTGAACTCTGGGAGTTGGTGATGGACAGAGAAGCTTGGCGTGCTGTAATTCATGGGGTCACAAAGAGTCGGACACGACTGAGCGACTGAACTGAACTGAACTGAACTGATGTGGCAATGTCATTGGTCCATATACATTATGGATTCTACATAGTGAAGAAAGGTCCTATGACATGGTAGAAATAAAAAACAACTAATTTGAAATTATCTCAGAGTTCTTGAACATGATCAATTTTGTGATAAAATGAGTAAATAATATTTATAAACAGCATAAAATGTTCATATATGACTTTTTTATTATGAATAAAACTGTATGACATTTTAATATGCTCTTTTCCTTCCAGTTTTATTCAGATATAGTTGACATATACCATTGTTTTAAGTTCAAGGTGTTTTACGTAATGATTGACTTACGTCAATAAATAATTTCACAATAAGTTTAGGGGATATTTATCATCTCATATAGATGGAAAGTAAGAGAAAAAAAATTGTGATGAGAACTCTTAGGATTTACTCTCTTACCAACTTTCATTTATAACATATTAGTGTTAATTATATTTATCATGTTGTATATTACATCCCAAGTACTTATTTATCTTATGGCTGGAACTTTCTGCCTTTTTACTACCTTCATCCAATTCCCCACCTTCCCAGCCTAATTCTGGTAGCCAAAAATCTGGTCTGTTTTTCTATGAGATTTTCTGTTTGTTTGAAGTATAATTGACCTATAACACTAATTTTGTTCCTGATGCACTGATATGTGCATATTTCTGTACATACAAAATGCACATTGTGATAAGTCTAATATATCTGTAATTTTTATGTCCTCAGTAAATTACAAAAAACATTGTTTAGGTGGACATGCAAATCCAAGTAGCAGCTATTGTTTCTGTTGTTTTTCTATTTAAGGGCAATTTGAACAACTGGAAAATTCCTTGGTTAGTTCTCCAAAATTTCTTCTTAAAGCATTTTTGGTCAACCATCAGGAATTATTATTTAAACCTGGTCATTTGTTTGAGAAGTATTAGGTAAACTCTCAAAAATCATGGTAAGCTTCTTTACATTACTACCTTGTATCCAGGAAATTAAATGGAGAGCAATTACGTATACATGAGAAACCTTAGAAATTTATAAGTTGTTCACAACTGAAGCCAAAGTATCATTGTAGCAGTAGAAGCTTGAAAGAGTGTTAATAACATTCTAAGAAGTTTTGAGAAATTCTCTGAATTATATGGAGCAGGCTTGATTATCCTGCAAAGGAAAAAAATATATAATCCATACCCTGGTACCTTTGTAAAACAAAGATTTACATCTCACGCCTGTAAAGTCTAATAAAGTTTAGCAGGCTCTTCTCTATCTTACAGCCAGGCCATCTGGAACACATGACCTCCAAAATCAATACAGCAGGATAAGAGGAGTTGTAAGACTGTGTAGGGAGGTTTTGAATCATCAGGTCTGGAAGTGGCTTACTTTTCATCTGCCATTATCCCTTTGGTCAAAACTGTCTTTGGTTCAATCTTCCAGCAAGAGAAGTGGGGAAATGTGATTTTTCTGTGTGCCTAGAAAGAGATTACAATGTGATAAACCCCTATAACTGAATCTTCCATAGTTTTCCACAATAACATTTTTCCCTAACTTCACTTCCCAAATTGTGTCACTAATCAATGCATTTATATATGTTTAGTACCTTAACTTGAAATACAATGATTTCAGTAGTTTCAATATATGTATGTATTCTGTCTACTTGTAAAACATAATTTATTGAGTTTTCCCAGCACTACCACCAAACCATTAAATCAGTCTCTTTCTTTAAATGTCAGATTCTCCAATAGGCTGTTGCAAACACTCAGTTGCATTCACTTTTTTTGAACTCAAAAAGTGAAAGTGAAAGTGTTAGTCACTCAGTCATGTCCAGACTCTTTGTGACCTTATGGCCTGTAGCCGGTCAGGCTCCTCTGTCCATGGAATTCTCCAGGCAAGAATACTGGAGTGGGATGCCATTCCCTTCTCCAGGGGATCTTCCCAACCCAGAAACTGAACCTGGGTCTCCTGCATTGCAGGCGTTGAACTCAAGGATGAATACTGTAAGAATCACTATCGAGTTATTATTTAAAGATAAGTTAATGTCTAAAAACCAGATATGCAGCTAGTAGGAATGACATGGGGCTTCCCAGGTGGCACTAGTGGTAAAGAATCTGCCTGCCAATGCAGGAAACATAAGCAACTCTGGTTTGTATGACACACTTTTTTGATGGTACAGTAACTCTTAACAGATGTATCCCAGTATGCTATGAGTAAGGTTCCATTTTCTTTATAAAAATTATTTCTAGTTATAGGTTCTAGTGACTAACTTCCAAATACACAATTTCAGTACATGTGAAATATAATCCTCTCAAAAGTATATTGATTGCCCTCTGGAATAAAAGGCGCTTTCTGGTGGCTCAAAGTAGAGTTTCCCTACAATGTGGGAGACATGGGTTCGATCCTTGGGTCAGGAAAATCCTCTGGAGAAGGAAATGGCAACCCACTCCAGGACTCTTGCCTGGAAAATCCCATGGACAGACGGAGGAGCCTCAAGGGCTACAGTCCATTGGGTCGCAGAGTCTGGAATGAAAATGTGACTCACATACAAAAACCCTTCTCCAGGTGGCGCTAGTGGTAAAGAACACGCCTGCCAATACAAGAGACATATAAGAGAAGCGGTTCCAACCCATAGGATCGAAGAAGATCCCGTGAGTTGGGAAGATCCCCTGGAGAAGGAAATGGCAACCCACTTCAGTATTCTTGCCTGGAGGATCCCATGGACAGAAGAGCCTGGAGAGCTACAGTCCATACGATCTCAAAGAGTTCAGACACAACGGAAACGACTTGGCACGCTTGCAGCTGCAGATTCCTCACTTAGATAACTTGTGTATGATTCATTCCTTTTATTCATATCTAGCTCCAGGAATAACTCATTGTAAGGCCTGCATAGTTAGTACAAGTTCAGGATCTCTTATGTGGTACCATTGTGGACAGAGGTGATTCAGTCAGTCAGTTCAGTCAGTTCAGTCACTCAGTCGTGTCTGACTCTTTGTGACCCCATGAATTACAGCACGCCAGGCCTCCCTGTCCATCACCATCTCCCGGAGTTCACTCAAACTGACCTCCTTTGAGTCGGTGATGCCATCTAACCATCTCATCCTCTGTCGTCCCCTTCTCCTCCTGCCCCCAATCCCTCCCACCATCAAAGTCTTTTCCAATGAGTCAACTCTTCGCATGAGGTGGCCAAAGTACTGGAGTTTCAGCTTTAGCATCAGTACTTCCAAAGAACACCCAGGACTGATCTCCTTCAGAATGGACTGGTTGGATCTCCTTGCAGTCCAAGGGACTCTCAAGAGTCTTCTCCAACACCACAGTTCAAAAGCATCGATTCTTCTGCGCTCAGCTTTCTTCACAGTCCAACTCTCACATCCATACATGACTACTGGAAAAACCATAGGCTTGACTAGAAGGACCTTTGTTGGCAAAGGAATTCAGAATTTTTACTATTTTGTAGGGAAGGTGAGTTAGGTCTTTTCTAATTTTATATGTATACATTGTGTGAATCTGTTCTATCCACTGTTTTGCCTTTTATTTAAATGTCAAAGTCTGGGTGTTTGGGCATTCATTACTAAGCATAAGTAGTTTTATTCTGTGAATAAGCAAGCAAGGAGAAATCCTGTGTTGCTTTGGGAATAAGTTCCAAGTAGCATGCGTCTATCACGTTGCAGACTATTTGATAAAATAGTGTAAGTTGCCTTTTCCATGTTACTTCCATTGTGTCACACAATGCAGTGCAAGTGCAGCCTAAGGTTCTGTTAAATTATCCTCTTAATTCAAACTGCATGACGTGTACAATGACATCATAATAAAATCTCTCAATGGCATTCTTCTTTGGGATTTGGGTTCTGTAGGTGGACCTAAAATATATCACATGGATCTAATTATTAGTCTGAATAATGTCCAGTGTGAATGTTGTGGTTTCCTAGATCCCTCTTCCACTGGCAGTGAGAATGTCTCCCTGTTCACTGTCTGTTTCTTCATGCATGCCTGCTTTGACAGGCTTCATGGGATTCACCGAGACGCAGATGGTCTGTGCACAGTTCCCTCAAGCATAAAACAACATTTTGGTACTTGTTGTCAGGATCTTAACTTGCACACTGTTCTTTGATTATTTTCAAATTCTGGATTTGCTGTAGGAAGTCAAATGAAAACTATTTGCATAAAAGAATCAAGAGCAAAAGTTGAATTAAAGGGGCAAGCATTTGAGTTGAAACTAAATCTTATGGAATAGTCACTGACACTGTTTTATTTTTTGGCTTGTCATTGATATTATTTTTCTATAACCTTTGGTAATATTAAGCAGTGCTTAAGGTGTTTCTATTTATTAAATAAATAAATAAATAAATACAAGGGCTTTTTCTTTGTCTAAATACACTAAAGTGCAAATATTTACCCTCTAATCTTAAAATTCATGTGCTTCATGGAATAACAACAAGTAATTAAAATTGATGTAAAATCATAATATTTAACTTGATACTTAATCTACTTATACAGTACTTTGTACACAGATTTGTTATGAGACTTATTTCTATCCAGATAGTGTGATAGTATCTAGGCAAGGTTTCTGTGTATTTGAAGAGCTTTTTTATTCAAAGGAAACTGTCCACAAAGCTTTGAAAGAAAGATATATAAACCTACTGGGTTTAAACAGATTGTTTAATTTAGATTTTCTACTTTGCTCTTGATTTCTAGCCTTTCACTTCTCACTCTCTCAAAGTACTTTGAAATGAAGTACTGTGCTAAACATGCAGAGAAGTTAGAAATTTGGCTCCAACAAAGAAATTATTTCCAGGGGAAAAGATAGTTGTGAAGAAAATGTTTTAGAAATGAGGAGAACAGCATGTAATGGCAATGGGAAAGTGAGCGTTTGAGCTTTCATTACATGAATTTTAATTCTGGCCCAATAGCCATCCTGTAAGTGCAAGCCACATCCATTGAAGAAATTGGTTTTCGGAGTCACTGCCCTCTTAAGGCTGCTCAGTGGTAAAGAATCTGCCTGCCAATGCAGGAGTCATAGGTTTGACCCCTGAGTCGACCCCAGGGTTGGGAAGATCCCACAAAGGGGGAAATGGCAACCTGCTCCATTTCCTGGGAAATCCCATATCAGATGCATGAAGAGTTGGACACTGCTGAGTGACTAAGCATGCACACACGCCTTTTCTTGGTAACGTGGGAATTATTGCAGTAAAACACATGACTTTATAAGTCTTCACTGGGTTCGTCACATTACTGAGACTAGTGTCACTTTTTAATTTTCACAAGCATGTGATGGAAGAAAAGATTTTCAGCTTAAGTGATTGTATAGGTTTCATAGATACTTTACAATATTTACTACTTTTGGGGATAGTCTATATAAATTTGGAGAATGGTTATTAGGTCAGCATATAAGAAGATATGGAAAGTATAGTTCTCCATGTCTTTAGGATAAGTAGCAATTAGCTTCTACCAACTACTTTATGTTTTTCATGTGTCTTTGTTCATTTCTGACTATAATCAGTCAATGTTGAATTAGATACTAATTGTCTAGGTCCATGCTGTCCAATACATTAGCCTCTAGCAACATGTAACTACTTACATTTTAATTTTTTAAAAGAAATAAAAGAAACTTTCAGTTCCTTGGTTACACTAGCCATATTTTACGTGCACAATAGTCACAGTGGTCATTGAATATAATATTGGACTGTTTAGAATGAACACTGCTGTCATCATAGAAAGTTCTGTTGGATATCGTTAATCTAGATGCTAAATACTGAAGGTAAAGTATCTTCCTTCACAGAGAAACATCTGATTAGTACCTATTTCATAGTTATATTTACTTTGGAACTACCTGAGCATAATCTTGGGAGATGCATTATTGTAAAATTCTTTGGGTGGCGTTGGTTTTAGCATCTTTAAAACATTCGAATAGTGCACTATTAATTTAAATAGATCAGCTTTTTTGCCTAATATGCAATTTTTAAACTTTGTTTCAATATCATCATGTATTTTGAAATAGAACATTTGCCTTATTTGGAATAAAGATAATCCTGAGGGATAGCAAAATTATCTGTCCTCTAAAGTTAAATTCACAAGAAGGATAACTAAGAAAATTTTAAGCTAGTCACCTCTCCCTTGTCATTCCTCATATCTAACAAATTCCCTGTATAACTAGGAAACACACAGGGATCTCATTGTATGGGGAATGGATTTAAAATGAAATTATTCATATCTTTTATTTCTCTCCATTTATCTTCAATAAAAATAAGATTCTTAAGTAGAAAACTCACTTAATGCAAAACATTTACTCATTTACTCAAATTAGCTACTATTTTATTTTTCTCATTCTTTCCACAGCCCTATAAAGTATACATTTAGAGTTGCCATTAAATATCCTTTCATGGCTGTAATTACCTTACTTTTGCTGTTTAACAGTATTATGCATGCATATAGAAACAATTTACTCAGATAAAATTTACAAGTCTAAAATCATCAAGATGAAATTCAAGGATCCCCATCAAATGAACCTGTCTTACCACTCTAGCTATTTCTTCTGAATGCTTCCAAACAATTTTCTGTCCTAATGTCACTGTTTAAATTATCATTTTTCTATGACTATACTCAAGTCTCTCAACTGTGCATAAACTAGGATTATTACCTGGAGCCATGTAAAGGCATTAAAGTCCTCACACTCTTTGCTTGTTCACGGTATCATTCTTTATTCTCTGATGTCTGTGGATGGCAGCCTTAATTTGTCAGCACTCTTTGGAAATCAGTGCACAAACTCAAAGTTTGAGAAGCCATGTCTGTTTCCTAGATGCATGGACAGACAGAGTCTAACATTACACAGAGTGAAAAGGGATTAGCCTCAGTGGACAGTAGGTTTGATATGTGCTATTGTTTGATGGGAAAATTAGAACAAAAAACATTTACCACCTTGATAACCTTCTTTACAGATCTCATATTTTGACCACTTATATTTCAGTAATGTATTGGAAAATATAAACCCTTGATTTTATACTTTTCCTGCTGTCATTGTTTTGGTAGGGTAAGATATTTTGAAAAACACACAAGAAAGAACAGAGAATAATAAACCACTTTGTGTGTACACCCAGATCTATTAGAACCTAATAACATTTTCACTGCTGGCTTCTTGTTTGGTTAAAACAATTTTTGCTTTTTGTTTGTCCTTTTAAACGTTTAAAAAAGAAATAGAACATTATAGATGTGGTTAAGCCCCCCTATGAACATTTTCCAATATCTTTTCCTATCATCTCCAGAAATAATCCCTAATTTCAATTTGGTATTTACCAAGTTAGGCCACTTTGGATAGGTGACATTAAGCAGAGATTTTAAGGTTTTGTTGCTATTGGATATAAAAACTTTATTCCAGTACATTTTCTGAAGTCTCTTGTATTAACAGCAGAATTTAATGTTTAATCATTCTTTTCTCAAAAGTTGATTGGTGTCATTATTTTGTTCCTGCTTTTAAATGATAAGAGTAATATAAGCTAGTTGCTCAGTCATGTCCAACTCTTTGCAACTCTATTGACTGTAGCCTGCTTCTATCCATGGAATTCTGCAGGCAAAGATACTGGAGTGGGTAGCCGTATCCTTCTTCAGGGGAATCTTCCAGACCCAAGGATTGAACCCAGGACTCCTACATTGCAGGCAGATTCTTTACCATCTGAGCCACCAGGGAAGCCCAAATGATATAGTATCTGGATATAAAATTTTACACCGACAGGTTTTTATTTTGGAAATTTGAAGATATTACTTTATAGATTTTTGGCTTCTTACATGGAAAGGTTTCTGTCATAAGGACTGCCAAGTTTTGAGACACATGTACCCCAATGTTCATCGCAGCACTGTTTATAATATCCAGGACATGGAAACAACCTAGATGTCCATCAGCAAATGAATGGATAAGAAAGCTGTGGTACATATACACAATGGAGTATTACTCAGCCATTAAAAAGAATACATTTGAATCAGTTCTAATGAGATGGGTGAAACTGGAGCCGATTATACAGAGTGAAGTAAGCCAGAAAGAAAAACACCAATACAGTATACTGACACATATATACGAAATTTAGAAAGATGGTAATGATGACCCTTTATGCAAGACAGCAAAAGAGACACAAATGTATAGAATGGACTTTTGGACTCTGAGGGAGAGGGAGAGGGTGGGATGATTTGGGAGAATGGCTTTGAAACATGTATACTATCATGTAAGAAATGAAGTGCCAGTCTATGTTCCATACAGGATACAGGATGCTTGGGGCTGTTGCATGGGGCTGATCCAGAGAGATGATATGGGGTGGGAGGTGGGAGGGGGATTCAGGATTGGGAGCTTGTATACACCCGTGGTGGATTCATGTCAATGTATGGCAAAACCAATACAGCATTGTAAAGTAAAATAAAGTAAAAATAAAATTTAAAAAAAAAGAAAGATCTTCATGACCCAGGTAATCATGATGGAGTGATCACTCTCCTAGAGCCAGAAAAAAAATAAAATAAAATAAAAACAATCTGTCTTTTCACTCTGGCATTTTATATATATTAGCTCTATATTTTAATGACCTGCAGTTTCACTATAATGTGACTACCTGTGGGTTTGTATTTATTGATTTATTCTACCTAATATTGAGAATATGTTTTTATCTACTAGTCATATACCTTTGTACCCTTCATTCCTTTTGAAAATTTTGTTTTCTGTAACACCTATTAGATATCCATTTATTTCTTACTTTTATGACATTTATGTTTTTATCTCTCTATGCTATATCTTGAGTAATTTATTCAATTCTGTTTTCACTTTGAAGATTATTTCTATTTTTATTGTTAAATTGGGATTTTCATTTCAGTTATTATATTTTTTAACTATACTACTTCTTCCCTTTATCTAAAGTTCTTGTTTCATTTCTTCCTGTTTTATTATATAATTTAGTGTTTTTTTCTTTCACAGCTTATAAGCTTTCATTTATTTCTGAGTATTCATAGTATTTATGTTAAAGTTTGCTAAATTGTTCTATGAAGTTAAATATCTTCTGGAGTGCATACGTATTTTGATGTTGATATTTGCTGCCTTTCTTAGCATTCAGTTTTTCCTTTTTTTTGAAATGATGAGTTTTGTGGTTACCTTAAACCAACACTCAGGCAACTGGTTCAGAGCCCAATCTTATAATCTGGGTCAAGATGTGTTTTTAGGTCTCTTCCTGGGCATGCAGTTCAGTTTTGTCTTTTGATCTTTTTGCCTATAGTTTCCTGTCTGTCATAGTTACATTCAGCAGATTGGAAACAGTTTGGACTATCCTTCTTTATAGAGTATGCTGGCCCAATTCTAAACCTTCCCACCTCCTGGCATCAGGTCACGAGCCTCACTCTGATCCATGTCCCTCTTGGAGCAAATATTGATATTCATTACCTCACCACAGCCAAACCTGAGACGTTGCCTATCTCTGGCTCCACAGGGCAGTGCACCTGCTACTTTGGTCCCGTTAGCCAGTTGAGCATTATTCTGTTTCTGGCTCTCAAAATTATTTGTCTTGTATTTGAGCCCAGTCAGACACTTTTTTTTTTCTTATATTTTACCTATAATTGTTTTGTTTTTAAAGTAGAGAAATAAGTGCTTTAAAGCATGAAATCCCTGCCATCTTACTGGAATTTGCCCTTCTGTCAGCTTTTTATTTCAAAGGACTGGTTTTAGAATACTAGGCTCAAACTATTGCATTTAAAAATGTTACAAGGTGTGTTACCTATTAAGACTATGCTCAGGGAGAGGAATTTCTCCCTTTTGTCACTTTCCAATGAAGCCTAGAGTATAATAAGAAAGTTACATTCCCCTAGCCCTATCTTGTGACTATCTGGGAAGCCATAATAATGGGAATCCAAACTCATACTAATTAATGTTGTTGCACTGATTATTAGCAGTGCATATTTTAGTAGTTCACAGTATTGTTGTTGACATTCTTATTTACATAAAAATGCAGTTATTTGGGGGACCTTTATAGAGTATGTGTTTAAGATATTTTTTTCTAATTTTCCCTGACCTAACATAGAAGTGAGAACACAGATAAAGCTTTAAACATAGTTTCCAAGTAATGTTTCTGAGATAAGAGTTACTTTAAATATGACCTAGCTAAACTTTTCATTTATAGATGAAAAAATTTGAGCTTGGATAACAAGTGATTTTCATAAACACACAAGATATTGAACAGTGATCATGAATAATGAGCAGGCCAAAGTTGTATTAGTTTACTTGTTTCCGTGACTAGATTTGAAGTTCCTGAATATAATGAACTGAAACATGTCTTTGAATGACACACAACACCTAATAAAAGTCTCAACCAATAGTTACTCAGAAATTATTAGGAGATAATGAGTTCAGAGAATTTAAGAAAATTAGTAAAATAATGTGACTTAGTTACTATTATTTGTATTATTGACACTATCAGTAACTCTATTTACCCACAAAACATGTATCATTTGAATGACACTTAATCTGTAGAAAAACCTGTTAAATTTGGGCTTTTTTTTCCCTCAGAATGTCTTAAGGTATTTAGTATTATTACAATAGAGCTTTTTCCAAGCAACTTAATCATGTTGCAGACATTAGAAATGCAAATGTCCTTTCACTGTAAATGGTAATAGTGTGACAGGGACTCAATATATGCTCACATTGTAAGGAAACACCTAGAAAATTGAACAGAATTTACAAAAAATGATTTATACACATTGGACAATAAGCAGAACAGGACCATGGTCCCTGAGAGAAAGAAAACCAGCTTTTTGTTGAAGTGAGCCTTACAGTTGCCCCAATTTCATGTTCAGTTCAGTTCAGTCGCTCAGTCGTGTCCAACTCTTTGCGACCCCATGAATCGCAGCACGCCAGGCCTCCCTGTCCATCACCAACTCCCGGCGTTCACTCAAACTCACATCCATCGAGTCAGTGATGCCATCCAGCCACCTCATCCTCTGTCGTCCCCTTCGCCTCCTGTCTCAATCCCTCCCATGTTACCTGCAAGCAGTTTCCAGTTCAGTTCGGTCCAGTCACTCAGTTGTGTACAACTCTTTGCGACCCCATTGACTGCAGCAGGACAGTCTTCCCTGTTCATCACCAACTCCTAGAGCCTGCTTAACCTCATGTTCATTGAGTTGGTTATGCCATCCAACCATTTCATCCTCTGTTATACCCTCCTTCTGCCTACAGTCTTTCCCAGCATCAAGGTGTTTTCCAACGAGTCAGTACGACACATCAAGTGGCCAAAGCACTGGAGCTTCAGCTTCAACATCAGTCCTTCCAAAGAATATTCAGGACTGGTTTCCTTTAAGAATGATTGGTTTGATCTCCTTGCAGTCCACAGGAATCTCAAGAATCTTTTCCAACACCTCAGTTCAAAAGCATCAATTCTTCAGTGCTCAGCTTTCTTTATAGTCCAAGTCTCACATCCATACATGACTGCTGGAAAAGCCGTAGCTTTGACTAGACCGACTTTTATTGGAAAAGTAATGTCTCTGTTTTTATATGCTGTCTAGGTTGGTCATAGCTTTTCTTCCAAGGAGCAAGTGTCTTTTAATTTCATGGCTGCAGTCACCATCTGCAGTGATTATAGAGCCCAAGAAAATAAAGTCTGTCACTATTTCCATTGTTTCCCCGTCTATTTGCCATTAAGTGATGGGCCAAGATGTCATGATTTTCGTGTTTTGAATGTTGATTTTTTAGCCAGCTTTTTCACTCTCCTCTTTCACTTTCATCAAGAGGCTCCTCTGTTTCTCTTCACTTTCTGCCATAAGGGTGGTGTCATCTGCATATCTGTGGTTAGTGATATTTCTCCCAGCAATCTTGATTTCAGGTTGTGCTTCATTCAGCCCAGCATTTTGCATGATGTACTCTGCATAGAAGTTAAATAAGCAGGGCAACAATATACAGCCTTGACGTACTCCTTTCCCAATTTGGAACCAGTCCATTGTTCCATGTCCAGTTCTATAAGTTGCTTCTTGTCCTGCATACAGATTTCTCAGGAGGCAGGTAAAGTGGTCTGGTGTTCCCATCTCTTGAAGAATTTTCAGTTTGTTGTGATCCACACAGTCAAAGGCTTTGGTATAGTCAATAAAGCAGAATTAGTTTTTTTCTGGAACTCTCTTGCTTTTTCTATGATCCAAAGGAATGTGGAAATTTGAGATCTGGTTCCTCTGCCTTTTCTAAATCTAGCTTGGACATCTGGAAGTTCTTGGTTCATGTACTGTTGAAGCCTTGCTTGGAGAATTTTGAACATCACTTTGCCAGCATGTGATATGAGAGCAATTGTGCAGTAGTTTGATCATTCTTTGGCATTGCTTTTCTTTTGGATTGGAATGAAATCTGACCTTTTCCAATCCTGTGGCCACTGCTGAGTTTTCCAAATTTGCTGGCATCTTGAGTGCAGCACTTTCACAGCATCATCTTTTAGGACTTGAAATAGCTCAACCGGTATTCCATCACCTCCACTATCTTTGTGTGTAGTAATGCTTCCTAAGGCCCACTTGACTTCGGACTCCAGGATGTGTGGCTCTTGGTGAACAATCACACCATTGTGATTATCTGGGTCATTAAGTACTTTTTTTAAAAGTTCTTCCGTGTATTCTTGTCACCTTTTCTTAATATCTGCTGTTTCTGTTAGGTCCATAGCATTTCTATCCTTTATTGTGCCCATCTTTGTATGAAATGTTCCCTTGGTGTGTCTAATTTTCTTGGAGAGACCTCTAGTCTTTCCCTGTGTATTGTTTTCCTCCATGTCTTTGCATTGATCACTTAGCAAGGCTTTCTTATTTCTCTTTGCTATTCTTTCGAACACTGAATTCTGAGTTGTCTTAATTTCACATTACCTGCAAGCGATTTCCAGGTCACAAAGTAGGGAGCAAAACAGCCTGGTGATCTCCTTGTGTTGAAGAGACAGAATGAAATTTGGGGATGTGAAGTTTCTGAAGATATGTGGAGGGACCCACTTTAGTCTTTTTCTCTATACTGTTAGTATAATCTGCACATTATTTAGAGGAAACTGCAGAGGCCAGGTGAAAAAACCAGTTGTAAGCAGTAGTTTGAACAATTGCCAGAGTTCAGACAGGACTGGGAGTAAATTTGCTACCAGCCCCCCCAAGAAAGATCTTTTAATGTGTATTGGGTAAAATATCCCAAAGGGTATTACCTTGGTGATGGTTGAGTTGGGATTAGGGGTGGGTTATAAATTAGTACTGGGTTAAAAGCTGCTCTAGAACCAATCTAAAAATACTTAAAAGATAGCCAGATACAACACATTTCAAGTGACTTTACTGGACAACTAAGCAAATACAAAGCTTTCACAGAAATATTTAAGTATAGCACTAAAGAATAATATACTTGAATATAGAGGATTTGATGAAAAACAACAACGCAAAAGGGAAAGATTGTAATGTGTGCAATATGGCAAAGATGAAAGGTTCTCAGATTTTGCCCTGCTTTCAGACTAACAAATTAGCTTGCTAGAATTTCATAGATGTTAGTAGAAGACACAGCACTCCTGGATCAGAGACAAAGGACTTTACTGATCATGCCATGGCAGCCTGTGGTGAGCTTTAAGTTCACAGGTTCCCTTGTCATTGCCAAGTCCCAAAGGTACTGGGAGTTGCAGCAGAAATTGCAGAACTGAATCCAGGTAGATGCTGTACACACAATGGTTTTGTGTCAGAGATGAGGAACACCCACATTTTAGGACACTCCCTATTTTATAAGGCACTATAAAGCAAATCTGCTAAATCTGTGTCTCAGAGGAGACATTGTCTTTATTAGAATGTCAAGACATAAATCCGCCCCCTTCCCTGGAGGGAGACACTATCTCTATCTTCCAAGGCTGTTTGCTGTACAAATGTCCTTGAAAACAGTCTGGAGCGAAAGCTGATATTAGAAATGTAGAAATGCCATGAATCGTCTCTTGAAATAATAGTAAAAAAAATTTTTGGCTCACATAACCTTTATAAATATTTGCCTGTGTTCTTATATCTATCTTCTACACATGTATACAGTTTCATTCCAGTATAATTATTAAAATTTATCTGAAAAAAAGCATTCAATGAAAGTAATGTAAATTATATTTTTGCATGAAACATTATAAGCAACTTTTATTGATGATTCTGTTTGGCTTAGGTGTTAATATGCAGGATAGATTTCATTAACAGTAGCTTCTATTACTGTTATAGTGGATATTTGGAAATGACCATATGATAAGACTGTGATATTCATATTTAGTTAGAATAACCAAATGAAGATTTAAAAATTATTATAAATATATGTAAATCAAACATAGTTTACAGATAATTTAAATACTTTCACTATGGAGATTATCTCAATGAATAATTACATCATAGAAATGTAGCAATTATAATAGATAGGTATCATTTATCTTACTAAGATCGGTTTTCAAGATGAAAACTGTAATAACCCACAAGTCTGCTGAATAGGTTATTCAATGAAACTTTTCTTATGTTCAAATTGCTGATTGATGATCACTGCTCAAACAGTTAAATCTCATGTTTATTGTGCTTTACCCACTAGCATAGCTTAAAGATATCTGGTTTATATACGTACAAACATCCTAAGTCAGGCATGGAACTGAGTCTGAGGCAAGTGTAATAGAAGTGAAAATAATAATGGTTATAATTTTTACAAATATAGAAATGTTATTTTTATAATTTATTATTATAAAGTCTTCTCTTTAGAGTTTTTACATACGTTCTTTATTTTGTTTAATATTCACAGAGCATGCACAAGGTGGGGAATACAAGCTTCTTTTAAAAGATGGATGATAAAACAGACTCAAAAAGGTATTATGATTGATCCCAAATTGTATATATCACCAGAACCAGGATTTGAACACATGCTGATTTGATTTCAATAACCACATTCTTTCCCTCATGCCAGTGTACTTTCTTGTGTGTTGCTAGATAAGAACAGGGGTTAGCAAACTGTGTTCCATGGGTCAAAGCTGGTACACCATCAATTTTTAAAAATAGTTATTGTTATACAGCAACAAGCATTCACTTATGGATTGTCTTTAGTAGCTGCTTTTGCTGCAGTGGCAGTTAAGTAGTGGCAGAGTTGAGTAATTATAACAGAGACCATATGGCTCACAATGACAAACATATTTATTAGTTGGCTCCTTTAGAAAAAAACTGCTGACCTCTGGTTTAGAGTAGTTACCTAAGTTTATGGATGCATGGCAAAAATAAATATATTTTATAAAATGAGGATGAATGTGAGTCAAATTTTCTTCATTATCTTTTGGATCTTGAAATTAATACAAACACTATTTTGGAGAGAAATATTCATGAGTATCTTGTGGGAATTCATAAATAAAGAGCTGAGACCCTAAACAATTGGGCAGTAGCTCCTTTTGTGAAAAAGGGAGGTATTTTCAAGTGATCCAGAGAGGAAAAAGGGCTAAAGAAATCCAGTTGGTGATGGTTTGAGGGGCTGACTGCTGAGGATTGGTACACCAAGTGATCTTAAACAATGACTGGGCACTTGGCTAAGGGAGCCAAAAGTGTTAACAAATGGTAGTGGGTAAAGAGAAATAATAATGATAATCTTGCTAATAATCTTGGTATAAGCAGTACTGGTTTTGATTCTGATATTAAGTCAGAGAGTATTTATTTATTCAAACAGAGAATATTTCAATAAAAGATAAGTATTGATGGATTTAAGAAATAGCATTATTTTGTCAAGAAAAAAAAAGTTTCTGAGAAAGTCTATGACTATATTTGATGCTGAAATATTCTTCAGCTATGTGTCTAACTTGAGAAGCACAAAGTCTGTGCTAAACTTAAATTTTCATCAGCTTGTAAACTGGTATTAAAAGCTTTAGTACTCTTGCATCTTCTCTTGAGAGTTATCAGAAAACTAAAGGGATAATATGAACCCTTATCATTGTACCTTATAGTAAATGTACCTTAACCCCAAATTAATTAAAATGACACATCAAATCAGAAATTAATTAAATAACATGTCACAGTTATGCTCTTCTTAGCTCTCTACTAATGAAAAGTTAAATGAAGATGCTGGAATTATAACTCCTTAGACCTCTAAAAGGAAGGACAGAATTTCAAAACCATGAAATAGCACAAATATTTCATTTAATTATTCTCATTCTTTTTTCTTCACATATTTTCACTGAACCAAGAAGTCATTGCCAGTTCTTTTTGTCAAACATTCATTCATTTTACTTATCTAAAGAAGATCTAAGAAAGATGGAGATTAGGTAAGTAGAAAAGGTTATAAACTAAACATTATTGCAGAGTTTGGAAGTTTCCCAGCTTTTCTAGGGCCTGTCCTTAGAAGATGTTTTTTCTGCCTGAAGACTAAATTTCTATATGTAATAAAGAGGTAGCAGAATAACCATGGTGTTAGGAGAAGGATAGCTCATTAGTTGGAGGTAGAATTCAGACTGTTCTAGTCAAAGAAGAATGTGAAAAGTGATTAGAGCAATTATATTGTTGAGCAAATCTCTAAGGGGATAGTTGCAACACACAAATTTCTTTTTACAAGTTTTGCTATCAGTGGTATTACTCTCAATACTCAGTAATGCTTCTGGGTGAGATTTTTCATTTACTTGTATAATATCATCATGGAGAGATGTGCCTTGGAGCAACAACAAGATAAGTATTGAATTACAAGCTATGATACTATGATAGGTACTAGAAGACTAAGTACAGAGTGCTTTCCATAGTTTCACATGGATATGTATTCCCAGACTTTATGTTCAGAATTACAGCACTTGTGAAGGGCTATACCTTATTTGTAACACATGTATTGTCCTGCTTACTTTACTAAAATATTTTAAGGATCAACTGTATAAAAGTAGCATAAAGAAATTTCTCATAAAGAGGCAGTGATAAGTTAAAAGCAAAATTTTAATTATAACTTGGAAAGTTACACTTGTGGACACCTGCATCCTATATTTCAGGTCAAATTTGGTGGTAATGTCTCTGATAATGAAGTTTGAAAATACAGTTTCTCCATTAGGTATAGGTGTATTTTTCTACAGAAGCTCTACAAGGATTCTCATCCAAGCAGAAAAATAATTCCAGAGTTCCTAACCAGCAGCTGAATAGCAAGAAGAAGAAAAGAGCTTCATATAAGGTAGGCAGTCATGCTTTCAGGACTGAATAAGCATTATGTGGGAACAATACAGAATAGATGATAGTATCTGAAAATGTACTGTCTGGTATCATAATTCATTTTCAGATATTATGAAGTAAAAAGGATACACAGATCCAAGATGACTATAATGAAAGACTTCATGCTTAACTTGTTAGTAGCCACAGATATAGTAGACATTATTAACAATGATTTTGGATAGCATTTGTTAAAGCATAGCTCCAATCAGACATATTACTAAATTGTTATCTTTTTCTGTAATCCTTCATTGTCTATCAAATTAAGCACATCCTCTTCCAAGGCCTTCTATAATGTGTTCCAAAACAACTCTCTAACTTTTCTCTTTAAACTCTATGACATCTATCTTGTAAGAATTTTTGTAATTCTTCAATCATATTTTTTACTTCATGCTTTACTCATTATGTATACATAAACACTCCTTTAAGTTTTTTTTTTCTTTGCTCATCATCCAAAGTATATTCTGAAATACAAATCTATCTTTTTATAGTCTTTTTGATCCATCTCTAACTGAATGTGCTCTCCCTTTTCTAAACTGCTCCAGGACCACATGCCTTTTTCATCAAGTCTTTAGTGAGTGCTTAACATCTACAGTGAGAAACTGCACAAAGGAGTTATAAGTGAATTAACTCTTAGAATTAAACTTTAAAAGCAATGTGAAAGATTTAGTGCAGAGCTAGAAGTGTTCCCAAAGGAGGAGAAATAGTTCCCAGCGCTAAGAGTTGGTCATAATCTGATATTGAAAGAATGAATTACACAACTGTATTACATCAGACTTGGATGCAGTAATTAAGGGGGCCTTCAGGATGGGGAACACGTGTACACCCGTGGCAGATTCATGTTGATGTATGGCAAAACCAATACAATATTGCAAAGTAATTAGCCTCCAATTAAAATAAATAAATTTATATTTAAAAAAATTTTTAAAAAAAGAAGTCTCAGACAGACTTTGGTAATGACATCCAAAGGAAATTTGAAGAAGAGGAAGCCTTAGGATCAGTGTTTGCATATGTTAGCAAGCAAGTGTATTTCTAAGGTGTTTAAGCAGTCTGTGAAGTAAAGGACTTTTAGAAGTATAAACACCCTATTGGAAAATCATCTCAGTAGTGTGATTCTTGCCACCAAATGGAAACATGTACGTACATTTGCATCCATTCTTCCCTTCTTTCTCTTGCTGTCCTGCTTTACTAGAGGAAGTGTCTCTTCTAAGTCAAATCTTTGCATGTAGGCCTTGGAAACCATCCTCTTTCTATTTTCTCATACATTGTATCTTATTCATTATTCCACAATCCCTATATCTTTAAGTGCTCAATTGCAGAAGCCATAAAGGAAGCTTCATCTTTGGAACTTCAGTTTAGCATTATCCAAAGGCAGAACATAAGATAAAGGTTCAATAGTGAGGAGTTTATTGAAGAGGACCACCAGTAGAGGGATGAGAAGTGATGCAGGATAGGGAAAGCAATCAACAAAGGATGATATTTAAGTCTGCTACCCCTGTGTACAACCAGACTGTGATCAGGAAATGATATAAAACACATGCCTTAGAAGTATCCCACCTAGAGAAAGTACTTTGGCATGATCATGTGAGCAATTTTCTGGTCTTACTTTCTAGTGAAACTCACAAAAATGATAAAAAATTCCAAGCATTTTAGATCTCTAGAAATGCTTCCAAGGGCCTGCAGAAAATGATGAAAATTTGTTCAGGAAAAGCTACTAAATTTCAGTAAGAATAGGGAGGGTACACGATATTTGAACCAAGACCTATTTTCTCCTTCCTCCTTCCCAATTCAGTGAGGTGGAAACTCTTAGACTGTTGCAGTCAAGAATAGAGTGCTCCCTTTTCCCCCACCTCCCAAGAAAGAAAGGATATCTTATCCTGCCTCAGGTACTGTTTGTTCTACCTAAGCTCTGGATTAGCTGAGAGGGGGGCCCCCTTCTTTGGTCTACCCCCCATGCAGGGCAGAGACTGTTCCTTGGGTGTGGAGCCATTGAGAATACTGGGCCCTCAATTGTCTTTGCTCATAAATTTCTACATTGGGAGAGGTAATCTGAGAAGATGTGAGGCTACTTCCTGCACCTTCCCACCTGATGCTGATCCACCCCAACTAGGGACTAGGTCTTAAAGTGGGTGGTGTCACTCACACAGATGTATGTGATTGTCCCGATGTCCAGCTCCAGAGTCATGGTTCAGAATCTTCCTGGGGAGAGACGCAGGTTAAAAAACTGCTAGCTCCTAATCTCTTCTCAAAGGAATTGACTTCATTTGTGACTCTTGATGGAAGTGTTTAAGGCTTGGTGTGTTCCCCGAAATAGTAGAAGTAGTTGTAAAAGATGATTTAGAGGAGAGTGTTAAATTCATTGGAAATACAGGCTAAACTAGTAGTTTGCCCAAGAGAATCTAAGAGACATCTGGTTGGCGCCCCCTTGGTATCAAAACAAATCTCCAACACTTACCTCAGGAGGCAATCCTTTCAAAGGAGCCCAGAGTTTTTCATTTTAACTTGTGGAGCAATATATGCCCCAATGCAATGTTTAAGACAATCGAGCACTCAGCTAGAAATTAATGGAATTTAGCAACTTAATATTCTCAGGGAAAGGGACAATCAGAGAGACCTCTGCAAAACTCACCATCATCTCAGAGTAACTGTGGTTATATCCAAAGTTGTATCTTCTGAGTGCTGTGCTGTGCTAAGCTGTTTCAGTTATGTCTGACTCTTTGCGACCCTGGGGACTATAGCCCACCAAGCTCCTCTCTCCACGGGATTCTCCAGGCAAAAATATTGGGGTAGATTGCCATACCCTTCTCCAGGCAATCTTTCTGACCCCAGGGATTGAACCATGTCTCCTGTTTCTCCTGCATATTCTTTACCGCTTCCCTTCTGAGTAGCAGCATCAAAAGCTTCACACTCCAGGGGGAAATATACACTTCACTAAAATAATCCAAATGTTAAACAAATTAATAAACAAATAACAATAACAAGTCCCAAAGAGGCTTGGGTGACGAGCATCCACTTTTGCTATAATATTATAGTATCCAGTTTCCAACAAAATTTCTGAGACATGCAATGAAATAGAAAAGTAATGATCCATAGTCCAGAAAACTGAGGAAACTAAAACTGCCTATGGCCAGATGTCATACTTAACAGACAAAGCCTTTAAAGTAGTCATTATGTATATAATTGGAAAAACAAAGGAGACCATGATTAAAGAAAATAAAAGAAGATATGATGACAATGTTTTATTAAATAGAGAATAACAATTGATTGAAATGATAAAAAAAGAACCAAATGTGAATTCTAGAATTGAAAAGTACATAATTGAAGTTAAAAAGTTACTAGAGGGGCTAAATAGGAGATTTTAACTGACAGAACAAAAGACTATTGAACTTGAAGATAGATTAATAGAGATTATGTCCATCCCAAGAACAGAGATTAAAAAGAATGAAAAATGAACAGAGCCTCAGAGAAATATGGGATAGTATTAAATGCACAGGTAATGAGAGCACAAGAATGAAAGGAGAGAGAAAGGAGCAGAAAATTTTCAAAGAAATCATGGCTTAAATTCATTCATTTATTTATTTAAAAACAATAATCTACACATCCAGAACTCTTAATGAATTCCAAGTAAGACAAAAAGAAAATCCATTGACAGTCACATCATAGTAAAAATGCTGGGGGAAAAATAAAGCTGTCATTTTCAAGAACAGCCTTTTAGATTAGATTAACAAGTTTCATCCCCTCAGAATCAACAGAGGCCAGCAGGCAGTAGGATGACGTTTTCAGTGTGCTCAGAAGGAGGAAAAAAAGCTGTCAACCATGAATCCTATATTCAGCAAAGCTATCTTTCTAAAGTGAAAACAACAGGAATTTGGAGATGAACAAAAACTGAAAGGAATTGTTGCCAGTAGACACATCCTATAAGAAAATCAAATTGTACATTTTAAATTATCACTTGAAACAGTAAATTACATCTCTCTATATTAAACAAGTACATGATTACATTCAAATAAAACCTTTTTTTTTTTTTAAAGAAGAATCGTCTGAGTGTGAGAATGATTAGACATTTATACCAATTTCTGATAGTCATTGTTGAGGTTGCTTCTGGTAGTAATTTTCCTGGCAAACAGGCAGGGCAGCCTCCCAAGCACTTTCAAAATAGGCTTTACTCATAGAGATACAAACACTTTCAGCTGGAATTTGTCTAGAACACACTGATTATGGTCAGGTCTAAGGTAAGTGGTGCCCTGAGAACATCTACTATAGTCCACTCCTTATGCCACTCAGATTTATGCATGTCTTACTTTAAGTTCACTACATCTTGTGACTGCTTTGTCAGGGTGATGCTTGTTCACACTTTATGAAAAACCAGCCTTAAAACCAGAAGTTTAGTGGAGAAAAACTACTGTAGCTGGTACTAAGGCTACTGTTGACAATCTTTCTTTACCCCTTGACCTAGACTCCACTCACCCTTATGAGCCACTTCTATCTTTCTACACTTATTTCCATGGTTGGGTGGACATGACACTCATTAATGACTGTCCAAACTACCATTCTTCTCAAGTTGCAGGGGCTGTAAATGTCTCTTTAGCATTAACACTAGATGTAAAAACAACAAATATCATCCCATTCTCTGTCCTTGGATCCACGCATTCTCATGCCTGTCTTCTATTGGATATCATGACCCTACTTATTACATATGCAGGGAGCTCTAGGAATGCCATTGTCTGTGAGCCCTGGCCAGGAATCCACAAGTCACAGCTCACTGAATATCATTCTGAGTTTACTTCCATTGTGATAATTATGTTCACTTGCCTCTGATGGTTACCCACCTCCTTAAGACCCTTGCTATTCCAGAATCCTGTCATTACCAATCATATTAATTAGTCCAGTTTAATCATAGTAGTTCACTGCTGTCTACCTACTGTCTACCACTGTCTGCAAAGGACAGTGACAACTGTGTTTCTCATCCATGCAGTACCACCCTTACTCATTTCTAATTGTTTATTAAAACATCCTCTGAGATTTCAAAGAGAACCTGGTCAACTGGTGGGCTTCCTGATGATATGTAGGAATTTATTCCAGCATGCCCGCTTTCCTGCTTGAATCACCAGGACTCTGTTCAGCAGTTCCGGCATCTGTGCCTAATATGCTATAGGCTGAAAAAAAAAATAAGGATATAAATATGTACATTTTAATCTTTCTCTCTCTATATATATATATGTATATATGCATATATATATGTACCTATGTCTATATCTATCTGTTGTTGTTTAGTCATTAAGTCATGTCTGACTCTTTTGCAACCTCATGGACTATAGCCTGCCAAGCTCCTCTATCCCTGGGATTTTCCAGGCAACAATACTGGAGTGAGTTGCCATTTCCTTTTCCAGGAGATATTCTCCACCCAGGGATTGAACCCACGTCTAATGTATTAGCAGGTGGATTCTTTACCATCTGAGCCACCAGGGAAACCCATCTATATCAATATTGATATCTATGAAAAAGAAATGTTAGTTGCTCAGTCATGTCTGATTCTTTGCGACCCCATGCACGGTAGCCTGCCAAGCTCCTCTGTCCATGGAATTTTCCAAGCAAGAATACTAGAGTGGGTAGCCATTCCCTTCTCCAGGGCATCCTCCTGACCAATAGATTGAACCAGGATCTCCCACATTACAGGGAGATTCTTTACCATCTGAGCACCAGTTCAGTTCAGTTCAGTTCAGTCACTCAGTCGTGTCCAACTCTTTGCGACCCCATGAATAGCAGCACTCCAGGCCTCCCTGTCCATCACCATCTCCCGGAGTTCACTCAGATTCACGTCCATCAAGTTCGTGATGCCATCCAGCCATCTCATCCTCTGTCGTCCCCTTTTCCTCCTGCCCCCAATCCCTCCCAGCATCAGTCTTTTCCAATGAGTCAACTCTTCGCATGAGGTGGCCAAAGTACTGGAGTTTCAGGTTTAGCATCATTCCTTCCAAAGAAATCCCAGGGTTGATCTCCTTCAGAATGGACTGGTTGGATCTCCTTGCAGTCCAAGGGACTCTCAAGAGTCTTCTCCAACACCACAGTTCAAATGCATAAATTCTTTGGCGCTGAGCCTTCTTCACAGTCCAACTCTCACATCCATACATGACCACTGGAAAAACTATAGCCTTGCCTAGATGGACCTTAGTTCTTAAAGTAATGTCTCTGCTTTTGAATATACTATCTAGGTTGGTCACAACTTTTCTTCCAAGGAGTAAGCCTCTTTTAATTTCATGGCTGCAGTCACCATCTGCAGTGATTTTGGAGCCCCCAGAAATAAAGTCTGACACTGTTTCCACTGTTTCCCCATCTATTTCCCATGAAGTGATGGGACCGGATGGCATGATCTTCATTTTCTGAATGCTGAGCTTTAAGCCAACTTTTTCACTCTCCTCTTTCACTTTCATCAAGAGGCTTTTTAACTCCTCTTCAGTTTCTGCCATAAGGGTGGTGTCATCTGCATATCTGAAGTTATTGATGTTTCTCCTGGCAATCTTGATTCCAGCTTGTTTTTCTTCGAGTCCAGCGTTTCTCATGATGTACTCTGCATATAAGTTAAATAAGCAGGGTGACAATATACAGCCTTGACACACTCCTTTTCCTATTTGGAACCAGTCTGTTGTTCCATGTGCAGTTCTAACTGTTGCTTCCTGACCTGCATACAGATTTCTCAAGAGGCAGGTTAGGTGGTCTGGTATTCCCATCTCTTGAAGAATTTTCCACAGTTTATTGTGATCCACACAGTCAAAGGCTTTGGCCTAGTCAATAAAGTAGAAATAGATGTTTTTCTGGAACTCTCTTGCTTTTTCCATGATCCAGTGGATGCTGGCAATTTGATCTCTGGTTCCTCTGCCTTTTCTAAAACCAGCTTGAACATCAGGGAGTTCACGGTTCACGTATTGCTGAAGCCTGGCTTGGAGAATTTTGAGCATTACTTTACTAGCATGTGAGATGAGTGCAATTGTGCAGTAGTTTGAGCATTCTTTGGCATTGCCTTTCTTTGGGATTGGAATGAAAACTGACATTTTCCCGTCCTGTGGCCACTGCTGAGTTTTCCAAATTTGCTGGCATCTTGAGTGCAACACTTTCACAGCATCATCTTTCAGGATTTGAAAGAGCTCAACTGGAATTCCATCGCCTCCACTAGCTTTGTTCATAGTGATGCTTTCTAAGGCCCACTTGA
>NW_024070211.1:125563235-125630005 GCF_014754425.2 Oryx dammah | reverse complement strand
GGCTGCAAAGAATATAATCAATCTGATTTTGGTGTTGACCATCTGGTAATGTCCATGTGTAGAGTCTTCTCTTGTGTTGTTGGAAGGGGGTGTTTGTTATGACCAGTACATTTTCTTGGTAAAACTCTATTAGTCTTTGTCCTGCTTCATTCCACATTCCAAAGCCAAATTTGCCTGTTACTCCAGGTGTTTCTTGACTTCCTACTTTTGCATTCCAGTCCCCTATAATGAAAAAGACATCTTTTTTGGGTGTTAGTTCTAAAAGGTCTTGTAGGTCTTCATAAAACCGTTCAACTTCAGTTTCTTCATCATTACTGGCTTGGTCATAGACTTGGATAACTGTGATATTGAATGGTTTGCCTTGGAGATGAACAGAGATCATTCTGTTGTTTTTGAGATTGCATCCAAGTACTGCATTTCAGACTCTTTTGCTGACCATGATGTCTACTCCATTTCTTCTGAAGGATTCCTGCCTGCAGTAGTAGATATAATGGTCATCTGAGTTAAATTCACCCATTCCAGTCCATTTTAGTTCGCTGATTCCTAGAATGTCGACGTTCACCCTTGCCATCTCTTGTTTGACCACTTCCAATTTGCCTTGATTCATGGACCTGACATTCCAGGTTCCTATGCAATATTGCTCTTTACAGCATCGGATCTTGCTTCTATCATCAGTCACATCCACAACTGTGTATTGTTTTTGCTTTGGCTCCATCCCTTCATTCTTTCTGGAGTTATTTCTCCACTGATCTCCAGTAGCATATTGAGCACCTCATGACCTGGGGAGTTCCTCTTTTGGTATCCTATCATTTTGCCTTTTCATACTGTTCATGGGGTTCTCAAGGCAAGAATACTGAAGTGGCTTGCCATTCCCTTCTCCAGTGGACCACATTCTGTCAGATCTCTCCACCTTGACCCACCCGTAAGGAGATACCACTGATGCAAGGTAAGGAGCAGCGTCTGCGCTTTGCTGGAGCAGCCGTGAAGAGATACTCCACACCCAAGGTAAGAGAAACCCACGTAAGATGGTAGGTGTTGCAAGATGGCATCAGAGGGCAGACACAATGAAACCATACTCACAGAAAACTAGTCAATCTAATCACACTAGGACCACAGCCTTGTCTAAGTCAATGAATCTAACTCTAACTCAATTATCTCATTAAGACTTGCAAAATTGTTAATATACTAATTCCATAAACATTTCATGAAAGAAAATTTTCCTTAGCAGCAGTTTGGTTACTTTGAGGTAGAATTTTATAGAAAAGGCAGATATGTAAACCCCAAACTCCAAATTTATCTCCCCCCCCAACTTTCCCCTTGGTTTAACCATGTTTGTTTTCTAAATCTGTGACTCTATTTCTGTTTTGTAAATCATTTCACTTGTATCATCTTTTTAGAGTTCACATGTAAGTTATATCATTTGACATTTCTCTTTCTCTAACTTATTTCACTTAGTGTTATAATCTCTAGGTCCAAAAATATTTAATCAATGAGGACCTACTGAATAGCCCTCATTATGTAATAACCTATGTGGGAAGGGAATCAGAAAAAGAATGAGTATATGTATATGTATATGTATATGTATATGTATATGTATATGTATATGTATATGTATAACTAAACCACTTTGCTGTGCATCTGAAGCTAAATCAACCTTGTAAATAAACTATATACACCAACATCAATTTAAAAATTAAGACAGAAAAGGCAGATAAATACTTGATTTTTCCCTTATTTAGCAATTTTCAGCAATATATGTTGATTGTATACCATTTTCCAAGGCTTGCTAATACTGGTTCATTACCCACTGAGCCATCAGGGAAGCTCTCCACATTGTTTAATAACTGGGTAAATTAATATAAGATTATTAACTGTGACAGGATCATTGAAGCTTAGCAATAAAGTTGAAATCTTTTAAGGAAAAATCACCAGATTTTAAAATATAAAAATATTAATGTTGTTAAAATTTTAACAAACTAAAAATGTGAAAAATAGATGAAAGAATTTATTTGCAACAGACATGGCAAACCATGGGCAAATGTCTCCTGGGCTTATTGCATTTCTTCCCATTTATCTTTGAGTTTGATGGGTCAGTAGGTAATGAACCCACCTCCAATGCAGGAGACACAGGAGACATGAGTTCAATTCCTGGGTCAGGAAGATCCCCTGGAGAAGGAAATGGCAACCCACTCCAGTATTCTTGCCTGGAAAATCCCATGGACAAAGGAACCTTGTGGGCTACAGTCCAAAGGGTCACAAAGAGTGAAACATGACCGATGACTAAGCACAGGCACATTTATCTTTATGAATCAGTCAGATTAAATACCTCAGAACTTTTAAAAGAAAAAGAAATGTCTGTGAAAATGTAGCTATTTAGTAACATGAGAAAAAAATAGGAGTGTCAAAGATCACTCAATCTTCATTTTCTTCCTTTAAACATCAGAGTGAATTTTCATTGTTCGACTATTCTTTATCTTGGGATATATATTGTTAATCAATTGTCCTGTACTCTGTCTTAGTTTCTCATATTTCTAATTCTTATAGTACCAGTAGAATGTGATTTTTTCAGAGTATCATCTAAATGCAATGAATATAATGCAACACTGGAAGATATAGGCCATTATCAGGTTTATGGTATTTTATAAAATGATCCCTAGTGCCCCACTCCACCTCCTTAGCATTTTCACCTTTAAGAATGATTAGGCTTTCCCTGGTTCTTTCTTCACTACAGATATTTGGGAAGTGTGTATGTGTATGTTTGAGGGGAAGGTGTGCATGTATGTATCAGCGAATGCAGGCATCCAGGTAGTAGGCTAAGAGAGTAATTTTCATTGATATATTTTTTTCTTAAAAGTCTATTAAGTCAGTGGAGTTGTACTTACAGGTGGCTCTTAAAAATCTTTAGGAATAGATATTTAATAAGTCAAACTCTTCTGGCTAATTGATATTGACATGTACAATGATATCTTTGCTTCATGAGACATTTTAGGTCTAAATACATATTTTCTGGTACCTGTTTGTATTGCTTTTGCTTCTCTTTTCCAACAGAAGAACATTTAGAAATGTTCTATGTGAGGAATTTCTCATACATGACACTTGCTTTATTTTTCTTAACAAATCTACACATTTTGACAATCACAAACAGAACTTTGAAAAAACTAAAATTCACCTTATTGTCCAGTGTTTATTCAAGAGAGTTGTATCATTATTATTTTTTATTGATGTTCCTATTTTCTGTTAGTTTATTGCCAAAGAAAGAAAGAATGCTCAGATCAAAGGTTTGCCAAAAGTCAGAATGCCTGTTTTTAATTCACCTGGATCAGAATTGAATCCACTTCTTTGGTTAAAAAAAAAAAAAAATTCAGAAGCACACATTAATGTATATTGCTCTTAGTCCAACCTAAGTATGCCTTTATCTACTATACTTATATTAGACCCATGTGCTATTATATCTCTCTTTCGATTGGTTTATGCCACTTTCATGAGGAAATGTACATGAAAAACTATAAAGGTGCTGATGACACTTTTAAAAGGTACTGATGACACTGAGCTTCCTAGCTTCCACACCTTTGTCCTTCTTTTTAAAAGTTTTATGTTTTGGGATCTATTCTATAACAAAAGGGCCTATGCCACCCCCAGTCCTCTCCTTTTATATCCTTCTTACCATTCTTTCCAGGAGAATCCATCTCAGAATGGATGTAGAAATATAAGACAAGAATAATTATAGAGGAATTGGGTGACCAGTTCTCCAGTTGCTTGAAAGAAATGAAAGAGATGACCAGTTTTATTGCTTACAGATTTTGCATTTATCTGCCCAGGAAAAATTGAAGTACTCAAAGAAAATTTACTTCTAACATCGATTCTGGCTAGCAACTTTGCTCAGCTTCTAGCAAATATAATATAATGAAAGCTTCCTGGTCCAGTTTTATTATGTCTTGGTGTCGATTGTTTTTAGATTACTGCTGTAAATTGATTGTCGGTCCTAGTTTTTGAAGTGATGAGAGGTTTTTGTTTTTTTCAAGGTCTGCTGTATTTGGATGTTCAAAGATATAGCATCAAGGTTGACTCCTGGAGAGTTCATATTTTAAAACCAAACTAGTTCTTGCTTCTTTCTGACTAAATTTAGTTTCTGAAAACTGACTTTCCTTTACACTGTCTCAACTTTATATTTCTTTCTTATGTTTATGCCAAGGGCCTAATTATGAATCCCTACTAGGTTTCTTCTGATCACTAATAGTATTTAAAGTTCAATGAGCTCTTTGTTCATGCTTTTCCCAGCTGGCTGGAAAGAAGCTGTTTACTTCCTCATTTGTGTCTTGCTATTTCACCTGTATGGTATAAGCTATATTTATGTTTTTTTTTTCTTTCTCAAGGAAAATATATAAAATTTTGGGCTTTCACTGAAGCTACTTATTTGGCTAATATTTAAGTGCATTTTTAGTTTTTACGTACTCTTTATATTTGTCAATATTGACTAATTAAAATTTGTAAGGCTCAAAAGAGATCTACAGAAATATTCTTGATAAAAACCTACCTGTTAGCAGTTAAGGTATGCATCATGATGAAGAAAATTTCAATGACAATAAATGGAATCCTTATTTTCATTTCTAGATTTTGCTGTCAGCCTCATTGTGCTCTACACAAGAGGGATAATACTCAGAAATAAAAGGACTAAAACATCTGGAAAATTCCAGTGTGATTTGGTACTCATTAAGTAAGGAATGTCAAAAATAGGAGTTTCTAAATACCTGAGTTGGTGTGCATGTGGTGTTTTCTTGTTGGGAGTGTGCAGGGGGAAAGGAGAAATAAATAATTCTATACAACAGTCTGGCTCTGCTAAGTATAGATTTCACACTGAGGGAAGACTAAGAATAGCAACAACTAGTCTAGGAAGCTTCCACGGACCCAAGAAGTTCTTTCCCACAGAGAACCACTTTTGTCTGCAACTTTCCCACAAAGACCCCCACTTTGACTGCTACACTGCACATCTTGCTCAGAAGTGTAGTCACTTTATTATCCCATTATCCTTTTTCATTTATTTGACCTGCCTGCCAAAACTGCTGTGGGAATGAGAAATACTTTGTGCACATTCAACCTCTCATCACACCTCTCACGGGTTAGGGGCCTTCTTCTGAGTGAAGTCACGGCTGATATGTTCAGTCTTGAAAATAATAGACGAATTGCCTACCCTTGTTCGTGAACTTCTGCTATTGCACAAAGCAAACTAAAGAAACAATGTAATCTCTTATTTTAAAATTTAATCTTTCACAGCCTGCTATGTAAGGCAGTTCTTCTGTGAATCTGCTGACACCTTAAATTCTACTTTGGAAATTTCCACTCTATTTCAAATATCCACTCTACTCAAAATTTTATATAAAGTTATCCCCTCCATACACTATAAGTATGAAACTTCTTCTTCCTTTCTTTCCTAAAGCATACTAAGTCACTTCAGGAGCCAGCTCCCTTAAGACAAAACCACTAAATCTTACTGCTTATACAGCAGCCCCAAATCTTACCACAGTGCTTGTCAAAGGGTGAGAAATATCTTCTGTGTAAGCTCCTGCAAGGTTCATAGGCTTACTAGATTGTGCTTTCTAGCTAATAGGAAAGAAAAGAAAACTGCAGAAGCCCCTAGAGAACCTTCTGGCAGAAAGTAGATAACACAAAATAAAATCACTGTTTTATTTTATTAAGGACCTTTGTGAAGGTTCATTTGAAACAATTTAGTCTGTCTAACATAATTAAGTCACTAAGCAGCATCAGATAGTAGCCAGTTACAGCCTTGGATTAATAATGTATAATTCACTTATAATTACTCTAATACATCTCTAGGAAGCATACACAGAATTTTACAAAATACAATATGATGAGTAAGGACAGTTGGATGATAAATAATAAAATAGATTAAATTGTAGTCATTTGAGCTGCTATTTGCAATCTATGGCTGCCAACTGGCCACCCGAGATTGGTTTGTATGTTTGTTTTTGGTGTTTTGATAAATAAGTTCAATAAAGCTATCCAGATAGGAAATCTGGAGCTAGAGTATGAGAATTCTTCTGGGCCTTCACAAGAAATGAGGTTTTGAGACAAGAACACTAAGGAATGTTATGGGAGAGTCACTATAGAAGCAATATTGTGTCCAGCAAGATCCACTTTGGTAAACTCCCAACCCATTATCTCTTAATAATTAATATTCCTCAGCTGGGTTGAAATGAGTTTAATCAATTGGCATAAGAGAGAAAGGAGGATAAGGGTTAGAAAGAAGATTTTTGCTGTAGAACAGATCTAAAATTGATTAGGGTTTGAAATGGGTTTGTTGAAGGGGTTAAGAAACATTATGGCTGAATAAATGGCATAAACTCTATTATAGCCCCGTTTCTATATTTGCACTTGAAATTTAAAGATTTTTGTTCCTCTAGAGTTTGAGAAGGAAAATCTTGCTTGAACAGAGCTTTTCTGATGGGAGAGAAGGCAAATCAGGTATTACAATATTTAATTGACTAGACACAGGGTTAAATCTCAAGGTAATTCTAGCATCTGAAAAACTATTATCTCTACATTTCAGAAGGTATATATGTAGAACAACTTCTGGGTTGCTGAAATCTTACTGATATACTCAGCAAGACTGATGGTGTTAGTAAATTCCATCTGCTTATCTAGAATCTGAATTATAGTTATTGGTTTAAAATTGTTTACATTATTTGAAACAAACTGTTATAAACATAGCATAGATGTTATATATTTTTTCAGATTACATAGATTCCAATTTGTTTGACTTATTTACATATATATATATATATAAGAAAATCTAAAATAAAACACTGTAGATTATTTTATTGTTGTGAGTAATAGAAATTTGGAATATTCCACTATTTCTGGTTATATGACAACTAGAAAGATTGAAAGACTTCTGGGAAAAACTAACCCTGGGATCTTAGATATATTTGGATCAAGATAACAAATGGAGATAAACTCTTTAAAAAAGTTCCATGATTGTTCAAGTCACAAATTTCATTTGTTCATTTGACAAATATTAGTGAGCTGGCTATATACCAGGTACTGATTTGGTGTCTGGGATGTGGCAGTGAAAGAACACAAGTCTGTGCCCTTGTTTGGACTGAAACTGAGAATAGACACACCTTGCCAAAATAGTGTCATAATTAATGGAGGAGAGAATACAAAACCAAAAATGTCAATAGGAATAGTGGAACTGAAATTTATCATTGAGACTTCATGAACTTTGGAAAGCATTTGGATATATAATTTACATTTGCAAGTTCAACTAGTGTTTGTTGAAGGATCTGTTTATAAGAATCTATGGGAGAAATAAGCTTAGTACACTAACAGGGATAGGTTGTTTCCCTTAAGAAAAAATATATATGTATGTGTGTGTGTATATATATATATATGTATTTTATAAACACTATAAATTTCATTTTCTTTTCTGCATTGGCTGCTGAGAATATCAGTAATAAATTTGAGGCTAACATCTAGCAATGGAAAATGAATGTGTTATTGTTATTATCTTTCTTTGTTCTTAGAATCTATTTTTAGAAAGACACAGGATTTTAAACAAACAGAAAAAAATGGCAGTTACAATCACGGTTCCATTTGTAAATCCAGCTGAAGCTTTTTAAAGCACTGCAATATATCAGTTAGATAATAGGACCTGAGCCTACCACTGTAGAACAGTTTCCTCAGAGCTTGAAAAACAAATAACTCTACTTTATTAAGATCAGAATCCAGGTCCCAGAAGAATATTTTTCTTATCATATTCCTATCATGATATATATTCCTATTCCTACATGATATATAATCCTATCTCTCTATCTACACACACACACACACACACACACATAATAGGAAATGCATTTCCTAAACTGAATAAAATCAGTTTAAAGTGCAATCCGTTAGTGCAGACAGATGACAATAGCAAAGCTATTAGAGGTGTGGAAGATGACACTATTGAAGGCTGTGTTGAGGGATAGTGAACTGAAGCAAACGGAAACAATGGGAAACAGAAGCAGAAAATCAGCCAGTTATCATCCCAGAGATCCCCAGACTCTGCAGATATCAATTTGTGCCACAAACCAAGACACTTTATGTAGTACGTAAAGAAATAATCCTGGTTATGGATATATTTGGATGAAGGGTAATAGAGATTGACAATATAAAGAGGTAATATGATTGCTCTGAGATAGATGTCATTTGTTCATCCAACAAACAGCATCAAATAACTCTGACTAGCAGTAGCATTTTATTTGGTATCAAAAAATGAAGGTGGAATTTAAAAATGTGTTGAGTTTGTTTTACATACTTAAAAATTGCAATGGTAGGAAAATGATAGTGAAAGTGAAGTCCCTTAGTCATGTCTGACACTTTGCAACCCTGTGGAAGGTGGCCTACCAGGCTCCGCCGTCCATGGGATTTTCCAGTCAAGAATACTGGAGTGGACTGACATTTCCTTCTCCAGGGGATCTTCCCATCCTGGGGATCAAACCGCGTCTCCTGCATTGCAGACAGACGCTTTACCATCTGAGCCACCAGGGAAGCCCAATGGTAGGAAATAAGAGTTTAAAAATCCCTTAGGATTTGTAATCTACTCCAAAGTCAGCATGAACAGAAAGAACTAAATAGAAATTTCTGTATTTTACATACTTGTTACTCATTGTGTTTCAGTTAAAGCAAGGGAATACTTTCTCACATGATTTGATCTAGCTTTTTTAAAAAAACAATAATTTTTAAGAAGAATTCAGTGGTCACTGTGGTTATCACTGGCTATACCACCTACTTCCTCAGGTTTAGTATGTGGAAATCTGTTCAATAAGTGATGGTTCAGTTAAGATTTTTCTAAGGTAGAAGCTGACAGATGCAGAAACTGGTGGATGAGGTATTGGGTGTATCGCCATCTCTCTCTTTTGCTGAACTGAGGTGGAAAGTAGAGGCCAAAAGAGCTATTCTACATTCTCTGCCAATTTCCCAGAATTTTACAAGCAGCCACTTGGCCAGCTTCAAGCTATGTTTACTGCCTGCTAACATAAGATTAAAATGAGTGTAATTTCCAGCTTTTGTGAAAAGTATCAGATGATTGAGTAATCAGATGTTCACCTGTATTGCTTACTGCAGTGAAACATGGATTAAATGTGTAGTAAAAGTATCAGTGTATCTGTACAAGGAGCTATATATTCATTTGTTTTCTTTGACCTAGCTTAGTTGTTTCATTGGAAGAGAAGGGAAAAGAGAAATGATGTCCTAATTATTTATATGTTTACAAGTTTCCCCCTCCCCTTAGGCACAAGTTGTCACACTTCATACACTCTGTGCCACAGCAATTAAATATTTCTTTAAAAAGGCATTAATGATAAAGCCAGTAAATTTCTCCTATCCAGGCTCCACAATGATAGCAATTCATGTTAGTGTTGATCTCTGAGGGGTACTCATGAAATCAAAGCCCAACAAAAGGACAGTTAGAGTACTGCTCATATTCCCTGCATCTTGAGGTCAGATTGAAGAGCCAGGTGCTGAGTGGTACCTTCTAACTTAAGTGGATGAGAGCAGAGCATCTCATTTGTACTCAATAAATGAATTGTTCAATAAATGTGACAATTGGGTGTGTCACATTTATACTCAGTCTTTAGATACTAGATTGAACAATTTCTATAATGCTGGCTTTTTTGAAAGAGTTCTCAAAGGCTTCTGTTTCTTGGCTTCTGGTTTTAATTTTAAAACAAAAATGAAAAGGTACTCCATGAGCAAATACCCTATTGCCTTTGAAGCATTTGATCATTGATTTAATGAAATCATATATATTTATTAAATGCCTACAGTGTGTTTTCAAGTTGCTGTGGCCTCTGGTTTAGAGAAGAGGAAGAGTTTTTGTTCTTAAGAGTGTGCTTTTTTTTTTCACTTAGAGGAGAAAGGAAAAATTGAGATGTAAACATAAATACTAATGAAAAACTTTAAATGATGAGGGTCAAATTATTTGTTCTCACAAGAAATTAGGTTTGTGTATATACAAAGGAATTATTTCCAGTTAATATAATTAAAAAATTTACATATGATTGGGATTTAAGTTAAAAAAATTCAAGGTTGTAATTTTTATAGTTTTAAAGCAGAGGGAATGTAAGTTTTATTTACTGGAGTGGTGAAATAAGAAGTAGTGAAGAATGTTGGAAGTATTTGGTAGAGGTTACTAGAATTTTAACTTTTAGGTAATTAATTGTATTATACTAATCACACAAAACAACACTGCAAAAATAATGTAGGATTTAAAAAGAAAAGAAAAAGAAAAAATAACTTGGCCTTGCATCTCTTCTCAAGCAAATGATCTATTTTCATTTTTCTATGTTCTCACTGAAGATTTTTGAACAGTGAAATGACATGATGAAAAGTGTGTTGTAGGCCTTTTAGGAAGATTAATCTATCAACAGTAAGCAAGATGGAGAGTGAAGAGAAGTGCCTGAAACCTCGAGACCAATTATAATTCTATTGAAGTAATCCAGGTGAGAAGTGATAAGGGCCTGAACAGAAATGGAAAGAAATGGGAAGTTGTAAGAGGTATTGAAATGGAAAAGTCACTGATTGGATATGGGACATTAGAAAAAGGCAATCTTTAGAGATGACTGGAGCCTGAGTTAACAGCAATAGTTTCAGAGATAGAAAGCAGAAGTAGAATGATTAGAGTAGGTATCATGAAAAATGATTTATGCAACATATTATATTTGAAAAAATATGGTCACACAGAAATGATGCTAATATATTTGAAGATGAACAATTGGAATACATAAGCATATTTCTAATCGTGATGTCTTTTCCATATTCCAATCCTTTTTAATCATGTAAAAGGGACAGTTGAAGTGAAATCAGCATGATGGTGATGTGAATCAATGCTTTTTTTAATCTAGCCTTTGATTTACAACTAATCAGACAACTATAACCAAAAAAAAAAAAAGTACTTCTGCAAAGAGTACCAGGCACCTGAGAGATTCATTCATCTATGCACCCAAAAGTGGGTGGAGTAGATCATGGAGGAGGTGATGGAGCAAGGAGAGTTGCAGAGAGGCCAGCAGTGGCCAGGGGCAGTGATGGAAGAGAAGCTGGTTGCTAGTCCAGCTGTGTGCTGGCGCCCTTTTTCTGGGAGAGAAGGGTGGAGGATGAAGGCAATGAATGGGGGCCCACTTGGCCATTGTGTACAGCAGGAGGGAGTAGGTGCTTCCTGAGGAGAGCCTGCACTGTCTATGGGGAAGGAAAAGAAAGGGAAATAGCTAGACAGAGAGAATAGAAGCAAAATATCTCCTGTTGTCTGCTTAGAAAGGCAAGAGGACTGTCCACTGGCTTCTGAGACCCCCAGCTAGAGGATCTTCCTACCAAGGTGTGGGCACACCCGAAGTCTCCAGGGTTAAGTACATACTTCACCCTGCTCTGGCACCATCTTTTTCTTTTTTTAATGCATAACTCCCAACATTACCAGAAATCAGCTCCAATAAGAAAAACTAAAATTTTGTTCTCTATCTAGAAAGCAAAAGATAGACTCCACACTATGGAAGGCAAAGGGGTCTCACCCCAGAGCCTGTTTGCAGGCTTCTGCCAAACCTTATCAATCAGTGGTCTGATATAGGACAGTCAGGGTTGTTGCTGAAGAGCCCTGGAAAAAGCAGTTAGGACAGAAGCAGGTGCTGTAGGAGAGGAACCATGACCACAGGAGATGGGCTCTGGGGACATCTGTCAGTCTGTCTTCCTGTACTCGTAGGATGTGGAGTTTTTCAGTGATCCCGTCTCAAGTATTAGCTGGCATTCAGGACTGGAAAAGGTCAGTTTTCATTCCAATCCCAAAGAAAGGCAATGCCAAAGAATGTTCAAACTACTGCACAATTGCACTCATCTCACAAGCTAGTAAAGTAATGCTCAAAATTCTCCAAGCCAGGCTTCAGCAATACGTGAACTATGAACTTCCAGATGTTCAAGCTGGTTTTAGAAAAGGCAGAGGAACCAGAGATCAAATTGCCAACATCCACTGGATCATGGAAAAAGTAAGAGAGTTCCAGAAAAACATCTATTTCTGCTTTATTGACTATGCCAAAACCTTTGACTGTGTGGATCACAATAAACTGTGGAAAATTCTGAGAGAGATGGGAATACCAGACCACCTGACCTGCCTCTTGAGAAACCTATATGCAGGTCAGGAAGCAACAGTTAGAACTGCACATGGAACAACAGACTGGTTCCAAATAGGAAAAAGAGTACGTCAAGGCTGTATATTGTCACCCTGTTTATTTAGCTTATATGCAAAGTACATCATGAGAAACGCTGGGCTGGAAGAAGCACATGCTGGAATCAAGATTGCTGGGAGAAATATCAAGAACCTCAGATATGCAGATGACACCACCCTATGGCAGAAAGTGAAGAGGAACTCAAACGCCTCTTGATGAAAGTGAAAGAAGAGAGTGAAAAAATTGGCTTAAAGCTCAACATTCAGAAAACGAAGATCATGGCATCTGGTCCCATCACTTCATGGGAAATAGGTGGGGAAACAGTGGAAACAGTGTCAGATTTTAGTTTTTTGGGCTCCAAAATCACTGCCGATGGCAATCACAGCCATGAAACTAAAAGACACTTACTCCTTAGAAGGAAAGTTATGAGCAACCTAGATAGCAGAGATGTTAAAAAGCAGAGATATTATTTTGCCAACAAAGGTCCATCTAGTCAAGGCTAAAGTTTTTCCAGTGGTCATGTATGGATGTGAGAGTTGGACTGTGAAGAAGGCTGAGTGCCGAAGAATTGATTCTTTTGAAGTGTGGTGTTGGAGAAGACTCTTGAGAGTCCCTTGGACTGTAAGGAGATCCAACCAGTCCATTCTAAAGGTGATCAGTCTTGAGTGTTCATTGGAAGGACTGATGCCGAAGCTGAAACTCCAATACTTTGGCCACTTCATGCAAAGAGTTTGCTCATTGGAAAAGACCCCGATGCTGGGGGGAGGGGATTGGGGGCAGGAGGAGAAGGGGACGACAGAGGATGAGATGGCTGGATGGCATCACCGACTCAGCGGCCATGAGTTTGAATGAACTCCGGGAGTTGGTGATGGACAGGGAGGCCTGGCGTGCTGCGATTCATGGGGTCGAAAAGAGTCGGACTTGACTGAGCAACTGAACTGAACTGAACTCCAGTAAATGCCACTCACTGGGCATGATTACGTTCTTCCTAAAAAGGATGGCTGCTCTTTTCCAGAAGTTCACATTACAAGCCAGAAAGACTGAGAATAACTCCAATAGAAGATATTTGGGTAACTACATCCGCCCGTACAGCGGTCCCCAGCATCAGCCTGCCTCATTCACACAAAATCTTTTAGTACTGAAGACACCCAGGACGAGGGAAGGGGAGAAAAAAAAAAAAAAAGGATGAGATGTCTGTCAGTAACGTTGGGAAAAAAAATCAACAAGTGTTATCATTCATATGCTGGAGGAGCAGGCCAATGACCACATGCACAGAGCGAACGCGATCAGGCTCGGGGCTGCCGAGCGGGACCTATGGCTGGTGAAGAGGGACCTCAGTGTGGAACCCGCCCAGTATCAGCTCCTGACCTGCTCACAGGTCCACCAGGTGCGGCGGTGGCTCAGAAAGATGGAGAGGGCTGAACTCAAGCCGGAACCCACCCTGACAAAGGAACTGACTTTTTTTTCAAACGTTGGACAACATGATTTGGATACAAAGAGTAAACAGATTCAGCAGTGGATCAAAAAAAAGTACAAAGTTCAGATTACAATAAAAAAAGGGAAGAATGCAGCCAAGCTTGAAAAAAAAAAAAATGCAGGAAACAATAGAATCCTCCAGACGATGTCTGAAACAGTGACCTTCTCATCCAGGCCTTAGCCCATTACAGGTGACAAGGCTGTGATGTGTGTTCTTGGTCTCTTGAGAAAAAAGGAGGAGAATGCTTGGAGAGCAGCTCAGGGTACCCAGAGAGGAGACACTGTGAGCAGGGAAAATGGGAAGGATGTAGCATCTGATGTCCTGCACCAGTGATTTTTAATAAAAAACATGCTTCTGAGAGATGGAAAGAAGAAAAGAAAAAGGCTCCTAACTATCACTCTATTGAGCTATTATAATTGAAGTGACCCAAGCCTTGCTTAAGTAAGAAAGGTGTTCACTATGTCAAATGCAGTGGCAGAGACACTTCTCATCAAACACTATGAAAAATCACAGTATTATGGTATCACAAAAAGAAAATGGCAGTTTTCCAACAACCAAACCCAAAGACATGGACCATTATGATCCATATAAGGAATTTCAAAGAGCTGTTATGAAGAAACCCAACAAATTAAAGAAAATTCAGAAGGGAAGTTCAATGACCTCAGAAATAAAAACTAACAGACAGAGGAGTACTTTACTAAAGAGACTGAAATTCTAAAAAAGAAACAAGTAGAAATTCTGGAGCTGAAGTACTTAATAAATAAGGTAAAGAATGCTTTAGAAAGCTTTGGAAATAGAACAGATCATATGGCAGAGAGAATTAGCAAGCTCAAGGGAAAAAATATAAAAATAATTTTGATGCAGGAGGAAAGAAAAGTAAGATTTTTTAAAAGTGAAGAAACTATGTGAGAACTGACTCCATTAGAAAAGTCAACACAAGAACAATGTGTTTCTTAGAAGCAGAAGAAAGGGAGAAGGGAGCAAAGGGTATATTTAAAAAATGATAGTTGAGAACTTCCCAAACCTGGAAAGAACTTGGTATACAAGTCTATGAAATTATACAACACCTTATTATCTTAATGCAGAAAGATCTTCTTCAAGATACATTATATTGAAATTATCAAATGTTAACAATACAGGAAAAATTTTAAAACCAACAAGGGAAAAAAAGACCGTCACTTATAAAGTTACCCCCCTTTAGGCTATCAAGAGATTTCTTAGTAGAAACTCTACAGGCCAGGAGATAGTAGAATGGCATATTCAAAATATTGAACCATAAAAATTGCCAGCCAAGAACATTCTATCCAGCAAAGTTACTGTTCAAATATGAAGGATAAACTAAAGCTTTCCCAGATAAACAAAACAGAAGTTCACTACCGATAGACCTACCTTACAAAAAATATTGAAAAGAACTCTTTAAGCTGAAACAAAAAGACTAAAGTACACAGTACTCTAATCTATAGGGACAGACATAAAAGTAGGATGGCAGAATGAAATTAGGCCAACTAGGGAGCTGTTTCAGTAGTCCTGGCAAGGGATGTTGCAAGGTAACTTGAATTAGAATTATAGTTGTGGAAATGGTGAGTATTGGTTGGATCTGGCCAACATTTAGAAGCTAGAGCAGATCTGATTTGATAATGATTAAGGTATGAGGTGTGAGAACAAGGAAACATTTAAAAAATGATGTTTTATCGGCTTAAACAACTAAGAATGTTGGTCTCATTTACTAAGATGAGTAAAACAGAGGAAAATTCAGGAAATGCTTTGTTTTTTTTTCATTTGTTTGTTTTAATGTGTTAATCCTGGTTTTAATCTGGGACATCCACGTGGCGATGTTGTCTAGAGAGCTGGACACAAGAGGCTTAAGTAAGAGTGAAGTTTTACACATATAAGGTTGCTCTTCATCCAAAAAAGGGAAATAAGGAGAAATCTGCTATGAACATTAAGAATAATCACTGAGATATGAAGATCTGGAGAAGGTGAGGAATGAGAGAGAATGTTTCAAGAAAAGCTTCTTCAGTTCGGTTTCAGTTCAGTCGCTCAGTCGTGTCCAACTCTTTGCGACCCCATGAATCGCAGCACACCAGGCCTCCATGTCCATCACCAACTCCCGGAGTTCACTCAGACTCTCGTCTATCGAGTCAGTGATGCCATCCAGCCATCTCATCCTCGGTCGTCCCCTTCTCCTCCTGCCCCCAAACCCTCCCAGCATCAGAGTCTTTTCCAATGAGTCAACTCTTCTCATGAGGTGGCCAAACTACTGGAGTTTCAGCTTTAGCATTATTCCTTCCAAAGAAATCCCAGGGCTGATCTCCTTCAGAATGGACTGGTTGGATCTCCTTGCAGTCCAAGGGACTCTCAAGAGTCTTCTCCAACACCACAGTTCAAAAGCATTGATTCTTCGGTGCTCAGCCTTCTTTACAGTCCAACTCTAACATCCATACATGACTACTGGAAAAACCTTCAGCTGTGTCTAATTCTGGTGAGTAGAGTAAGATGTGTTCACAGAATTAGATAGGGGAGATTTCCACTGGTTGTATTAAAAGTAAACAGGATCATTGTTTAGTTGGTTAATCAAACCTAAGTATCTTTTTCTTTGAATTGATTTTTTAGGCAAGGCTCAAGGTGTTTCCATGTGGAGGAATGGTACTCTTATACGAAGTAGAGTCACAGACAATGGAGGGTGGCATTAAAACAGGCAGCTCTGGAGAGGGTATTTATAAATATAGGTCTTTATAAGGAGGTTTTTGATTATTACTTCAATTTTGTTAGTCATTATTAATCTCTTTAGATTTTCTAATTCTTCATGATTCAGTCCTGGTAGGTTGTATGTTCTTAGGAATTTATCCATTTTTTTCTAAGTTGTACAGTTCTTGTAATTGTTCACAGTAGCTTCTTATATCTTTTGTATTCTGCGGTAATAATTACAATGTATCCTCTTTCATTTTTAATTTTATGTGAGTCTTCTCTCTTTTCTCTTGGTTAATCTAGTCAAAGATTGGTCAATTTTGTTTACTTTTCTAAAAATAAACTTAGTTTCATTAATTTTTTTCTATTATGTTTCTAGTTTTTATCATCTATTTCTGATCTAATCTTTATTTTTTCTTTCTCTCATGTAACAGGCATAGTTTGTTCTTCTTTTTCTAATGATTTGAGTCTGTAAAGGTAGTTTGTTTATTTTAGCTCTCTCTCTCTCTTTTTTAAAATGTAGTATTTATTTCTATAAACTTCCCGCTTAGAATGGCTTTTGCTGCATCCCATCTGTTTTAGTGTGTTTTCCTTTATATTTGTCTCAAGATACTTTGTAATTTCATTTTTGATCTTCTTTGACTCAGTTGTTCAGTAGCATGTTGTTTAATTTCTATTTATTTGTGAATTTTCCAGCTTTCTTCCTGTTGGTAGTGGTTAGTGGTTTAATCCCTAAGTCGTGCCCGACTCCATGCAACCCCATGAACTGTAGTCTGCCAAGTTCCTCTGTCCATGGGATTCTCTAGGTGAGAATACTGGAGTGGGTTGCCATTTTGACTTCTAATTTTGTACCATTGTGTTTAGAGAAAAACTTGACTTGATTTCAATAATTACTTTAAAAACTTTTTCATAGTTGTTCTAAGTACTGGGTTTATGATAGCAAGCAAGAGTGAGAAGGTGCTTGACGTAAATGAAGAAAAATAAACAGAAAATTTTAAGTTGTGATATTTTTCAGAGAATTATGAAGTAGGGAGGAAATAATAGAAGATGGAAAATGGGTTAATTAGGAAAATTTCTGAGAATTTAACATTAAAAATGAAGGATGAGAAGTTTGATTTACAGAGGTCAGAAGGAGGAAGAAATGAGAAAAAACATCCTTAGGGACAGAAAGTTCCAGGTACAAGGGCCTCAGGTGAGAAGAGGAATATTTCCTTTCATCATTATTATTATTAGCCTGTTCTTTATAATTTAGCCATAGTGCTTTTTGGGGTTAAACAATAAAATTAAGGATATTAATGCCTTATTAATATGCAATAAGTAGTATATATTTATAATATTTTTAAAACAAAAATACTTGCAATATCCTATTTTTTAATATAAATTGTACCTGAGAATTGATATCTTCAGTTTCATATCTCTGTTTTTAACTTGCTGGTTTTGCAAAAAGGTGAGAAAAGTCATTTAATTGGCATATTTTTTACTTTATGCAGAGAATTTTATTTTAGCTAAAGGATGTGCATTGAAAATTTTTCATCATTAGTTTCAGCGTGAAAATGTCTAAGAAGATAGGAGCTGTACAATGTTTAGTTTTTTTTTTTTTTCCCTCTAACTTAGGGGTTTGTATATAGATAGCACCATATAACCTAAAAAAAAAAGAATACAATTTTTAAAATGTTTTATGTTTTTTATACAAAGCAAGGTGAAATTATATTAAGCCATTGACCTCTTGATCTTGACCTTGCATTGACTATTTAAAGGAAATAAAAATAGAGACATTCATTGCTAAGAATAAATTTCTTACCTTAAATTGAGAGAAAATAAAAGCCCTGACAACCTTGACAGAGAGTCAGAAGTTTCCATCTTTGGAGTAAACAGGTGTCCACACATTCAAGTGCAAAAAATGCTAAAATCTTAAGGGGCAGAGAAAATGTTACAGACAGCCTTATTGTACCTACTGAGGTTAAATCATTTATTACTTCATGTCTTTTCAATCTATCTCCTTGATCTAGTAGTTTCAAGCTATCTCCATGATCTAGTATGTTAGGACTGTTAATGTTTTTATTAGTCTTAAGCTGTTAAGTTATCACCTTTACATTTGGATATACATGAAATTGTTTCTTGTGGGAAAGCATCTTATTGATCAGTGTTTGAACATTCAACCTTGCAAAGGAAGTTATATGGACTTCTTGCTAAACTAGTTATCTTTCTCAGTGAGTTATCACGTAATTTGCCCAGCAGTTAAGCTGACTGAAAGTAGACTGGAGGACTGGGAGATATCACAGATGCCTCACATTCCTTACCCTCTCATGTGCCACTCCAACCTCCCATCATCTTTAAAATTTAGTTTATTGTTGTAAGAACACTTAATGTGAGATCTACCCTCTTTGTAAATATTTAAGTTTGAAATAATTTATTGTTGACCATACCTATAATATTGTACAGTAGATCTCTAGAGTTTATTCATCTTGATCAGCTGTAACTTTATGCCTATTTCCATCATCATCTTTTGATGGGCTTTTAAAAATAGCTCCCTTTCAGAGATGCATGTACCCCCATGTTCATCGCAGCACTGGTTATAATAGCCAGGACATGGAAGCAACCTAGATGTCCATCAGCAGATGAATGGATAAGAAAGCTGTGGTACATATACACAATGGAGTAATAGCCATTAAAGAGAATTCATTTGAATCAGTTCTAATGAGGTGGATGAAACTGGAGCCTATTACACAGAGTGAAGTAAGCCAGAAAGAAAAACACCAATACAGTATACTAACACATATATATGGAATTTAGAAAGATGATAATGACAACCCTGTATGTGAGACAGCAAAAGAGGCACAGATGTCTAGAACAGTCTTTTGGACTCTGTGGGAGAGGGAGAAGGTGGGATGATTTGTGAGAACAGCATTGAAACATGTATACTATCATATATGAAATGAATCACCAATCCAGGTTTGATGCGTGATACTGGATGCTTGGGGCTGAGATACTGGGATGACCCAGAGGGATAGTATGGGGAGGGAGGAAGGAGGGGGGTTCAAGATGGGGAACATGTGTATACCTGTGGCAGATTCATGTTGATGTATGGCAAAACCAATACAATATTGTAAAGTAATTAACTTCCAATTAAAATAAATACATTTATATTAAAAAATAAAATAAAATAAAAATAGCTCTCTGTCTTCCAGACTACAGATTCATTTTCTAACAGTCACCATCTTACAAGCTATTGAAGATTTGAAAGAGATTCCAAAACATATCTATGACCACTTCACTTTTCAATTGAAAATCCTTCAGTCATTTCCTTTCACCTTTTGGATTCATGATAAGCAAAGATTCCTATCTGCTTTTCCCAACTTATTGTCTGACTCTGTCAGGCAGTAGAATACAGTGTTTCAACATTCCCCCATCCATATATTCCATAAAGCAAGAATTAGTTGAAAAGTTCTCAATAAGTGACTTTAATCAAATTAAAATACCAACCAAAAGAGAGTAGATCTTATCAATGGATTATCTCATGCTTACATCAACAATTTTATGAAAATGTTCTCAATTAGAGGCAAGAAACATGCATTGGAGTCCTAGATAATACAGCCCTACAAACCAGAAGTGTGCAGGGTGCCATGGTTATTAGTATTGTGTGGTAATCTATAGTTTGTAGAGGTCAGTTGGAAGGCTACCTATTGTACTGCCAAGGAAAGAATATGTTCCTTAATATAAGTATTAGGCATCATTTTTAAATGACAGTTCAGTTTCTTTCCTTTAAAACTTTAGCCTTCACTTTATGTATTAAATTCAGCTTAGTTCAACAAATGATTATTGATTACCTACTATATTTCAGGCTACTTGAGAATACAACATTGAATAAGGCATCCAGCACTTTTTTTCAAAAGAGTTCATAGTCAAGTCGGGGAGACCTAAAGGATAACTTTGGCCACCTCATGTGAAGAGTTGACTCATTGGAAAAGACTCTGATGCTGGGAGGGATTAGTGTCAGGAGGAGAAGGGGACGACAGAGGATGAGATGGCTAGATGACATCAGTGATGACTTAAGTAAATGATTTAAGCATATATAGGAAAAAAAATACAACCAAATGAATGCAACTGAGAATGGCTTCAAATAACTTATCAACAACAAGAGACTGGAAAGTGCCAAGTTCTAATGGAAATTGAGTTTGGATCTCTAATTTTGTTTACAGAAAAAAAAAGCAGAACATGATATACAATAATGAAGAGCAGCTAAGTATAATATGAAACAAGTAGAGGGAGTCAACAATAAATCAAAGTGGATTCACTGAACTTTGATGCTTAGAGCACTTGTCTTTGAGCAGGAAGAGTTTAGGATTAAGTAAAATACAATTAAATTTACTTCTAAAGTGCACAATAATCTCAGAATTCTAATAACTATATTTTTTGTATACCAAATGCTCATAAGAGATCTTTAATAGCAAATGCTTAAAAATCCCAAATGTCCTTCAATAAGTGACTAGTTTAACAAACTATAATGTTACACAGTAGTAAAAAGGAGCACACAATTGACACACATAATAATTTGGATGGTTCGCAAGGGAATTATTCTGAGTGAAAAGAGTCAATATAGAAAGATTATATAACATATAATTCCACTTATACAGCAAACTTGTTTTAAAATTGAGGTATAATTGATATATAACATGTAACATATTAATTTCCTATATGGGTTTCCAGGTGGCTTAATGGTAAAGAATCCACTTGCTGATGCAGGGAACATTGGATCTATCCCTGGGTCAGGAAGATCCTCTGGAGGAGGAAATGGCAGCCCCATCCAACAGTCTTAAGGAAAATCTCATGGACTGAGGAGCCTGGCAGCTACAGTCCATGGGGTCTCAAAGAATCGGACACAATGATATATTATAAAATGAAATAATATTTTTATATATTGTAAAATGGTCAACACAATAAGTTAAGTCTAGTTAACATCCATCCACATGTATATAACTAAAACCTTTTTTTTTCCTTTGTGATGAGGGCTTTTAAGATCTACTCTCTTCAGTTCAGTTCAGTACAGTCACTCAGTCATGTCTGACTCTTTGCGACCCCATGAATCGCAGCACGCCAGGCCTCCCTGTCCATCACCAACTCCTGGAGTTTACTCAAACATGTGTCCATCGAGTCAGTGATGCCATCCAGCCATCTCATCCTCTGTCGTCCCCTTCTCCTCCTGCCCTCAATCCCTCCCAGCATCAGAGTCTTTCCCAATGAGTCAATTCTTCGCATGAGGTGGCCAAAGTATTGGAATTTCAGCTTCAGCATTAGTCCTTCCAATGAACACCCAGGACTGATCTCCTTCAGAATGGACTGGTTGGATCTCCTTGCAGTCCAAGAGACTCTCAAGAGTCTTCTCCAACACCACAGTTCAAAAGCATTGATTCTTCGGCGCTCAGCTTTCTTCACAGTCCAACTCTCACATCCATACATGACCACAGGAAAAACCATAGCCTTGACTAGATGGACATTTGTTGGCAAAGTAATGTCTCTCCTTTTGAATATGCTATCTAGGTTGGTCATAACTTTCCTTCCAAGGAGTAAGCGTCTTTTAATTTCATGGCTGCAGTCACCATCTGCAGTGATTTTGGAGCCCCCCAAAATAAAGTCTGACACTGTTTCCACTGTTTCCCTATCTATTTCCCATGAAGTGATGAGACCAGATGCCATGATCTTCATTTTCTGAATGTTGAGCTTTAAGCCAACTTTTTCACTCTCCTCTTTCACTTTCATCAAGAGGCGTTTGAGTTCCTCTTCACTTTCTGCCACAAGCATGGTGTCATCTGCATATCTGAGGTTATTGATATTTCTCCCAACAATCTTGATTCCAGCTTGTGCTTCTTTCTCATGATGTACTCTGCATAGAAGTTAAATAAGCAGGGTGACAATATACAGCCTTGAAGCAGTCTTTTTCCTATTTGGAACCAGTCTGTTGTTCCATGTCCAGTTCTAACTGTTGCTTCCTGACCTGCATACAGATTTCTCAAGAGGCAGGTTAGGTGGTCTGGTATTCCCATCTCTTTCAGAATTTTCCATGGTTTATTGTGATCTACATAGTCAAAGGTTTTGGCATAGTCAGTAAAGCAGAAATAGATGTTTTTCTGGAACTCTCTTGCTTTTTCAATGATGTTGCAAATTGCAAGATCTCATTCTTTTTTACTATATATATATATATATTTATATATATATATATTTACACACATGGTAAAAATTTCACCTGCCAATGCAAAAGCTGCAGGAAATGCAGGTTCCATCCTTGGATCAGGAAGACACCCTGGAGAAGGCAATGGCAATCTACACCAGTATTCTTGCCTGGGAAATCTCATGGACAAAGGAGCCTAGCAGACTACAGTCCATGGGGTCCCAAAAGTGTCAGACATGACTTAGGGACCTAGTTGGGTGGCCATTGTCATCTCCAGGGGATCTTCCTGACCCAGGAATCAAACCCTCAATCCCTGTGTTGGCAGGCAGATTCTTTACCACTGAGCCACCAGGGAAGTCCGTCTATATATATGTATGTATATATATGTGTGTGTATGTATATATGTCATTTCAGTCATGTCCTACTCTTTGCAACTCTTGTGACTCTTTGCGACATCATCTTTATCCATTCATTTTTCAGTGGACACGAGTTGTTTTCATATCTTGGCTGTTGTAAATTTGCAGTGTACATGGGGGTACACATAGCTTTTTGAATTAGGGCTTTGATTTTCTTTGGATAAATATCAAGAAATGGGGTTGTTGGATCATATATTAGTTCTATTTTTTATTTTCTTTTGAGGACTTATCATATTATTTTCCACAGTGACTGCACCAATTTATAATCCACCAACAGGGTACCATATAATGGCTGTTTTGTCAACTTTAAAAATATGAAATTTTTCTATTGCCAACACACAGAAATTTGATAGTTTGGGAACAGAAATTAATCATATAACAGACAGAAATCTGAAAGATGAGAAGTAAAAAGTATGTTCCTGGCTCAGATGGTAAAGAATCTGCTGGCAATGCAGGAGATTTGGGTTCAATCCCAAGGTCGGGAAGATCCCCTGGAGAAGGGAATGGCAACCCACTCCAACATTTTTGCCTGGAGAATTACACGGACAGAGGAGCCTGGTGGGGTGCAGGCCATGGAGTCTCAAAGAGTCAGATACAACTGGGCAACTAGCACTTTCACTTTCACTCGGTTTTCTAGATCAGCCAGCAGATCACCATGCAGGTGATAGAGCAAGAGACAGAGGTTTAAATGGATTGTTTTATATTATAAACATAAGCACAAGCTACAAATTATAACTAGTATGTATCATGAGCTAGGTGGTAAAAAGAAAAATTATGAGGAAAATTATAAATTATTTTTAAGAAGAGGTGTGATAAGAGATAATAAAGAAGAGAGACTGAAAAGTGGTTATTTTTATTTACTTTAAGCTTTTCCATATGGCTTGACTTTATTCCTCTAAGTAAAAATATTGTTTTAGAAAGAAAGATACTTAATGCATATAATGAAAGGGAAAAGGCCAAAATACTACTAGGTGAGCATTTTAGGAATGACTCCCTTTTCCCTTTAGGTTTTATATTTTACCCCCAATTTTCTATAAACATTACTTTTACAATCTCAAATTCTATAAAATAAATGTCATGTTTAAAGAAGTGATAACATTTGTTGTAACACAAAGTATCTTAAATAGACATACACATTATTTTGAAAAATCAGATACACTATTTACAAGACAAGTTGTTTGTGTATGTTGAGTTCCCATGATATAGTTGCAGTGTAACTTGAATGGCTTATTTAGTCTGGTAAGTACTGACTTAAGTCCTGTGCCTCACAGCTAATATGACAATTCCAAAAATTAAGCTGTAAGAGAAAAATGCCTTGTTACTACATAGAAAATCACTTGATAGAATTAAATGAGTCACTCAACCATGCTGCACAAATTTATAGCCATTATCTGTGGAGAAATAGAGTTAACACTGACATTAAATGTACCATTAACCACTACCATATGGTTTTCATTATGTTTGTTGCCATTTGTTATGCCCAATAAGTTGAAAACTTTATTATATATTGATTTACTGCTGTGAATGCCTGAAAACCCTTGTACTCTCAACACTATCATTGATCAGATATCAATTGTTTTTTACTCTCAGACCACAGAAAATATTAAACTGATTCTGGGTATAGCTGATACATGCTAAAGGACTTGACCCCAATTTTTCTGTTAAAGGCCTTTTAGCTTCAGTTTTAAGAACAGTTTTGTTTCTTACAGTATTGTCCTCTTCCTGACTAGGATTCCCACTTTTTCATTTATTTGGCTGGAAAACAGGACTGGACCAGTATTTGAGATAATTTGTAACGTGTAGAGATGTGGCTGCTATTCTTGATGCAAGCAATGTCCATGAAAATGACTTAGGAATGTATTATTTGGAAAATGATTTGTACAGGTGGGTCATAAATTAAAGTTATTTAAAAATATATAACATTTAAAAGGAATGAATGCTTTGTTCCACCTTGGACTCTACATATCACTTTAATATGCCTCTATATTGTGGGATATAGAATGTCCAAAGAATTATATACTGTGGATAAATTTGAAAGATAATTTTCTGATTATTTTCCTTTACTTCCCTCTGTTTTGAGATACATTTTTAATTATCTAAGACATAATTGAAAACAAAATGCTGTATCCCAGGTGCAGAAGTTTAAAATAGTATATAAATATTAAAAATTTTAACCATTTTGACATGTTGTTTTTGTCTTTAGTCATAAGCTTGCCCAACTCTTTTGTGACCCCATGAACTGTAGCCCACCAGGCTCTTCTGTCTATGGAATTTCTCAGGCAAGAATACTGAGGTAGGCTGCCATTTTTTTCTCAAAGGGATCTTTCCGACTCAGGAATCAAACGCATGCCTTCTGCTTGGCAGGTGGATTCTTGATTGCTAAGCTACCTGGGAAGCCATTTTGACATACAGAACATAAAAAAGTTAATTAAGTAATTAAACTAATATTAAATACTTTCTGAAAAATAAATTGGTGAATCTGAGTATTAGAATTTTTCTAAGCATTATTTTCTATTAAAAGTGATAGTTTAGTCTACACATGAGTGACCTACACAGAAATAATAAATGTCTATACAGACTTTTGTTTCTCATTCTATATGAAAACTAGGGATGTTGAGTATTTTGTCAGCCTAAACTTTGAAGTCAGGGAAACCTGATTTTGAAACCAACTTTTACATGAACTTACTACCTGTTGAAGAAGGAACATTAATTTCTTTATCTGAATTGAGGATTAAATGAGATTATAGGATATGAGAAGTTCCTGGTACAGTATATAATAAAGGCAAAAAGTTAATTATTTTATGAGATTTACACTAATGATGGCCTAAGCATCTCACTTTATCTACCTTCCTGAATGAGCTGATTAATAGATAAAAATAATGTGATTGCTAAGAAAATAGCTGAAGTTTCCTCATTTAGAAATGATAAACAAGTAACTGCCACATGGCATTTAAAATTTAATTAAATTGTATTCCTTTGGCTATTTGTGTGTGTAGATTTCAGCTGGGGCTTTAGGACAGTGCTTTTCAAAATTTCAATGTACATGTGAATAATCTGGAAATGTTGCAAAAATCCAGATTCTGGGTCAGTAGGTCTGGAGTAGGGTCTGAGATTCTGAATTTCAGAACGCTTACTGGTGATGCGGAAGCTATTCGATCATGGTGTGTATGTGTGTGCTGGTACTTAGGGTAGTGAGGTGATAGGCTGTAGATGCTACATAATAAATACCCTTTTGCTCTTTCTTATTATGTGCTACCATAGGACCCTGAATGTACACTCTCAAAATTATTTGTTTCTGGTATTAAACTGTCTTAATTTTTTACTTCCTTCCATATACTATAAGCACCTGAAAGTATGTCTTCTTTCACTTGTTGTGTCCAAGAACAGCATACTGCCTGGAGCTTGGCAATGAGTATCCATCTGGTTAGTGCTGGTAAGCTAGATGCCAAACGTGAAGCCCATGGATGAAAAGATAATCCACAGATTGAAAGATTCTACATAATGGCTGGGTTACAAAATAATTTTGCAAAATAGACTGCTTCTCCATTACCCATGCTGCTGCTGCTGCTAAGTCGCTTTAGTCGTGTCCGACTCTGTGTGACCCCATAGACGGCAGCCCACCAGGCTCCCCCGTCCCTGGGATTCTCCAGGCAAGAATATTGGAGTGGGTTGCCATTTCCTTCTTCAATGTATAAAAGTGAAAATTGAAAGTGAAGTCGCTCAGTCGTGTCCGACTCATAGCGACCTCATGGACTGCAGCCTACCAGGCTCCTCCGTCCATGGGATTTTCCAGGCAAGAGTACTGGAGTGGGGTGCTATTGCCTTCTCCGTCCTTTACCCATAGGTTTAGTTTAATTTCCTCCCCCAGAAATGTGTGTATGTGCGTGTTCAGTGGTCATAGACAGAACAGGTGTTGGAAAGACATGTATTATTCTGGTAATTAGATACAATATAACTAAATTTACTGCTTTATAAATTTACTTTGATATTGATTCAAGAAGAGAATAACTGAATACAAAGTCAAATGAGGGCTAGGTCACGACGTTTCTTTAAGGCCAAGATGCTGCCAACATGGAGTTTTGAGAAGATACAGTACCATATTGTATACTGGAAATTTTTAATAGAGTAGGTTTTAAGAGTTTTCACCACACACACACAAACACAAATGCACGTGCACACACACACACACACGCAAAAATGGTAACTGTGTAAGATGATGGATGTGTGAGTAAACTTGGTTATGGTAATAGTTTTACAATGTATACTTATATCAAACCATCACCTTTTCTGTCAGTAATGTGTCATAATAGATTAACTTGCATTTTCTGAGATTTTTATATAATCAGAAGCATGTAATATATGCTCTTTTTGTCTGACTTCTTTCAGTCAGCAAAATTATTTTGAGACTCATCCATGTTGTTGTGTGTATCAGTAATTTGTTTCTTCCTAAATGGAGCAGAATTCCATCTGAAGAAGAGAAAGTTTACACTTTGAAGTAGATGCTATTCATGCTTTCATGTCTCTGCAGGATGTGTGGAAAGAGAAAATTATGAGCTATCAGTTATGAGTGTGTGGTTAAGTATAGAGGTGGATGATAAATATAAAATGTTGCCTTTCTAGTACTTCACAAACTAACTTTAATTATTTTATATATGGGTATCAAGGTATGCATTCATTTTATTTGAAAATAGCATATACAGTATTCATATGAGCTTTAGCCTATCAAGTCTAGCTAACTCATGCTCTCAGCAGATCCTTACAGGCAACAGTGAATTAATGGGAACTGGGATTGAGAACATTAATGTTGATTTGTGTCTCTTGGAGTATTCTTCTTGTGCAGTCCTTCATAAAGGGTTACTTATGCATGAAGAAATGCACATTGAAAGAGGAACAGAAATTTCAGATTGCTCTCATCTATTTTATCAGATTACTGTTTTGAACCTCTTCAGGTTTTCTTTTTCTCACTGTCTCTGGGCCACTTTTCTAGCATCAGTTCACAATGCAGAAACAGTATGTGTGACTCTGGTCAGCTTCAGGCAAACACACATGTCCACATTCAGCAATTCTTGCCTTCTGCCACTCAGGGTTAATCTTAGTGAGGGAATCTGGAACAGGGAGATAAACATAGAATGATAATGGTACTGTTTTCAGTCAACTCTCAAATATTGCAAATATTAACATGTAATTAATGCTGACAGGAGAATATAAAGGAACATGAGATTTGAGTAGATATTTCTTAAACTTTCCATTATGAAATATTTTAGTTTATAAATATACATTTAAGAGAAAATAGAAATATGGCTCAGTGGTGAAGAATCTAACTGCCAATGCAAGAGACACAGTTTCGATCCCTGGGTCAGGAAGATCCCCTGGAGGAGGAAGTGGCTTGCCATTCTCTTGCCTGGAGAATTCCATGGATAGAGGAGTCTGGTGGGCTACAGCCCATGGGGTCACAAAAGTCAGACACAGCTTAGTGAATAAACAATAACAGCAACAGAAATATTCTTAAGTTTCTAATGTAAACTTTTCATGAATTTGATTATTATATTATATATATATACATATATATTTACATAAAAATATGTCAATAATAATTTTAAGGTTATTTGGAAATTTTACCAAGAACTGAAAAAAATCTTTAGAGTTTGGGAAGTTTGCTTTTTTTGTTGTGTTTTTGTCATTTTCCTTGAGTCCCTTATCTCAAGTATCTGAACAGAATGCCATATTAGGGGATTCATTGCATTTCACATATTTAAGGTGAAGGAACTCAGAAGTTTTTACTATTACTTTTATTGCTTTTAGATAGATGAGGAGTATGAAAGGGTAGTTATCCTTAGTTAATCTTAGGGAATTAAATCTATCTAAGTAAAACCAATTGGAAACGATTTTTTATCTTGGGCTATGGGCCTTTGTTCTGCAATAATGGCAGCCATTTAAAGTAAATTGTCCATTAAAGTACCACTCTGGCTTTTGACAAATTGCATCCAACTGTTTTCTTCCTCCAGGGAAACACAAACCTGAAAACGGTGGTTTTATATTTTCTGCTTGACATATAGGTTGCCTGAACCAGCGAGCTAAAATGCTTTTAGGTGCTCTGTAAGACAATTCAAAGAGGTTATATATGGTCCAGTAGAGCCCAAGTGAAGATATTGAACACTAGCTACTTATCTTGTGTTATGACAAATAATTGGTCATGCTCTTGTATCATTTATCATTTTAAAAACAGTTCTCACTTTTTAATCATGTAATATAAGAACAATGGAACAGAACTGACAAAACCTATAAATCCTATTTTTGGCTAAAAAAAACACATCAAACCATACAAAAATAATTTAAATGACTGGTAAGGGAAAATTGAACACACTCCTCTCGTAGGCAGACACCATCTTACTTTCAGGTGACAAAATTTCAAGGTGCTAATTATAAATGAGCAAAAAATCAACTTTATAGAACCTTCTCTCAAAAAGTAAATAAGCTGTAGTAAAAAAAGATGTGGGCTTCTTAGATGGCACTAGTGGTAAAGAACCCACCTGCCAGTGTGGAAGATAGACACTGTGGTTCAATCCTGGATTGGGAAGAGCCCCTGGAGGAGGGCATGGCAACCCAACTCTACTATTCTTGCCTGAAGAATCCCATGGACAGAGGATCCTGGCAGGCTACAGCCTATAGGGTCACAAAGAGTTGGACATGAATGAAGTGACTTAGCACACACACAGTTAAAGATTCAAAGATAACTATACAACTGTGGTTTAGATGTTAATGGAATGAAGTATTCTACTGTCTTTTAAGCTTAGATTATTTTAGCTATGAAAAAACAATAACTGAAGCGTTTTTAGAAGTAAAAATGGTTATAATTGTCTATCTTTACAGAATATAATAAAAAAAAACATTGCCTGTGTTTCTAAAACAAGTTATTCACTTTAGCTTTGATGATCAATATGTTATGGTCACATAATTTATGAGTAAAAATCTTTGATTGTGAACTAAAATTTCTAACTTGCAAATATGAAAAAATGTGAGTTATGCCAAAGTAACTGAAAGTTGTTTAGTGCTTTGACTTTAGGCACAATTTTCTAGTATACAACATTTTGTGGAAAGAATAAAATTCATTATCTCAGACTGGATCAATACATTGTCTGGAAAGTTCTGAGTAGTGTCAATTTCCTTGACTTTCACAAGTTTGACACTTTGGAAGATGATTTGGTGGTTTAGTTGCTAAGTCATGTCTGACTCTTGGGATCCCATGGACTGTGGCTTGCCAGGCTGGAAGATGATAGGTCTGTTATTTTGTAGACTGTTTCTGAATTTGGGTTTGTCTGAGGTTCGGATTGATTAGATTCTAGTTATGCACATTTTGGAAGAATATCACAGAAATGAGTTTTTATTCCTGTCAGGAGGCACATTATTTCAATTTGTCTCATTATTCGTAGTGTTAACTTTGACTATGTATTTAAATCATGTCTGCCAGGTTTATCCACTGTAAAATTAACTCATCTAACTTTTGTAATGATTAAGAACTTTATGAAAGTGTATTTTTGACACTGTGCAAACATTCCCATCTTTACTAAACTTTCAAAACATTCATTTATTTGTTTAGAATAGTTCAGTTCAGTTCAGTCACTCAGTCGTGTTTGACGCTTAGCGACCCCATGAATTGCAGCACGCCAGGCCTCGCTGTCCATGACAAACTCCTGGAGTTCACACAAACTCACGTCCATTGAGTTGGTGATACCATCCAGCCATCTCATTCTCTGTTGTCCCCTGCTTCTACTGCCACCAATCCCTCCCAGCATCAGAGTCTTTCCTAATGATTCAGCTCTTCACATGAGGTGGCCAAAGTATTGGAGTTTCAGCGTTAGCATCAGTCCTTCCAAAGAACACCCAGAACTGATCTCCTTTAGAATGGACTGGTTAGATCTCCTTCTTGCAGTCCAAGGGACTCTCAAGAGTCTTCTCCAACACCACAGTTCAAAAGAATCAATTCTTTGATGCTCAGCTTTCTTCACAGTCCAACTCTAACATCCATACATGACCACTGGAAAAAACATAGCCTTGACTAGACAGACCTTTTTTGGCAAAGTAATGTCTCTGTTTTTGAATATGCTATCTAGGTTGGTCATAATTTTCCTTCCAAGGAGTAAGCGTCTTTTAATTTCATGGCTGCAATCACCATCTGCAGTGATTTTGCAGCCCCAAAAAATAAAGTCTGACACTGTTTCCCCAACTATTTCCCAAGAAGTGATGGGGCCAGATGCCATGACCTTAGTTTTCTGAATGTTGAGCTTTAAGCTAATTTTTTCACTTTCCACTTGCACTTTCATCAAGAGGCTTTTTAGCTCCTCTTCACTTTCTTCCATAAGGGTGGTGTCATCTGCATATCTGAGGTTATTGATATTTCTCCCAGCAATCTTGATTCCAGTTTGTGCTTCTTCCAGCCCAGCATTTCTCATGATGTACTCTGCATAGAAGTTAAATAAGCAGGGTGACAATATTTGAAACCAGTCTGTTGTTCCATGTCCAGTTCTAACTGTTGCTTCCTGACCTGCATATAGGCTTATCAAGAGGCAGGTCAGGTGGTCTGGTATTCCCATCTCTTGAAGAATTTTCCACAGTTTTTTTGTGATCCACATGAAGACTTTGGCATAGTCAATAAAGCAGAAATAGATGATTTTTTCTGGAACTCTCTTGCTTTTTTGATGATCCAGCAGATGTTGGCAATTTGATCCCTGGTTTCTCTGCCTTTTCTAAAACCAGCTTGAACATCTGAAAATTCACAGTTCACGTACTGCTGAAGCTTGGCTTGGAGAATTTGGGGCATTATTTTACTAGTGTGTGAGATGAGTGCAGTTGTGTGGTAGTTTGAGCATTCTTTGAGATTGTCTTTCTTTGGGATTAGAATGAAAACTGACGTTTTCCAGTCCTGTGGCCACTGCTGAGTTTTCCAAATTTGCTGGCATATTGAGTGCAGCACTTTCACACCATCATTTTTCAGGAGTTGAAATAGCTCCACTGGAATTCCATCACCTCCACTAGCTTTGTTCGTAGTGGTGCTTCCTAAGGCCCACTTGACTTCACATTTTAGAATGTCTGGTTCTAGATGAGTGATCACACCATCGTGATTATCTGGGTCATGAAGCTCTTTTTTGTACAGTTCTTCTGTGTATTCTTGCCACCTCTTCTTAATATCTTCTGCTTCTGTTATGTCCATACCATTTCTGTCCTTTATCAAGCCCATCTTTGCATGAAATGTTCCCTTGGTATCTCTAATTTTCTTTTCTTTTTTTTTAATATAAATTTATTTATTTTAATCGGAGATTAATTACTTTACAGTATTGTATTGGTTTTGCCATACATCAACATGAATCCACCACAGGTATACATGTGTTCTCCATCCTGAACCCCCCTCCCTCCTCCTTCCCTGTACCATCCCTCTGGGTTGTCCCAGTGCACCAGCGCCAAGCATTCAGTATCATGCATTGAACCTGGACTGGCAACTTGTTTTATATATGATATTATACATATTTCAATGCAATTCTCCCAAATCATCCCATCCTCTTGCTCTCCCACAGAGTCCAAAAACTGTTCTAGACATCAATGTCTCTTTTGCTGTCTCGCATACAGGGCTATCATTACCATCTTTCTAAATTCCATATATATGCATTAGTATACTGTATTGGTGTTTTTCTTTCTTGCTTACTTCTAATTTTCTTGAAGAGATCTCTAGTCTTTCCCATTCTGTTGTTTTCCTCTATTTCTTTGCATTGATCTCTGAGGAAGGCTTTCTTATCTCTCCTTGCTAGTCTTTGGAACTCTGCATTAAGATACTTATATCTTTCCTTTTCTCCTTTGCTTTTCACTTCTCTTCTTTTCACAGCTATTTGTAAGGCCTCCCCAAACAGTCATTTCACTTTTTTGCATTTCTTTTCCATGGGGATGGTCTTGATCCCTGTCTCCTGTACAATGTCATGAACCTCTGCTCATAGTTCATCAGGAACTCTATCTAACAGATCTAGTCCCTTAAATCTATTTCTGACTTCCACTGTATAATCATAAGGGATTTGATTTAGGTCATACCTGAATGGCCTAGTGGTTTTCCCTACTCTCTTCAATTTAAGTCTGAATTTGGCAATAAGGAGTTCATGATCTGAGCCACAGTCAGCTCCCAGTCTTGTTTTTGCTGACTGTATAAATCTTCTCCATCTTTGGCTGCAAAGGACATAATCAATCTGATTTCATTGTTGACCATCTGGTGATGTTCATGTGTAGAGTCTTCTCTTGTGTTGTTGGAAGAGGGTGTTTGCTATGACCAGTGCATTCTCTTGGCAAAACTCTATTAGCTTTTGCCCTGCTTCATTCCGTATTCCAAGGTCAAGTTTTCCTGTTACCCCAGGTGTTTCTTGACTTCCTACTTTTGCATTCCAGTCCCTTATAATGAAAAGGACATCTTTTTTGGGGTGTTAGTTCTAAAAGGTCTTGTAGGTCTTCATAAAACCATTCAACTTCAGCTTCTTCAGTGTTACTGGTTGGGGCATAGACTTGGATTACTGTGATATTGAATGGTTTGCCTTGGAAACAAACAGAGATCATTTTGTCGTTTTTGAGACTGCATCCAAGTGTTGCATTTTGGACTCTTTTGTTGACCATGATGGCTACTCCATTTTTTCTAAGGGATTCTTGCCCACAGTAGTAGATATGATGGTCATCTGAGTTAAATTCACCCATTCCAGTCTATTTTAGTTCTCTGGTTCCTAGAATGTCAACGTTCACTCTTGCCATCTCCTGTTTGACCACTTCCAATTTGCCTTGATTCAGGGACCTAACATTCCCGGTTCCTATGCAATATTGCTCTTTACAGCATCTGACCTTGCTTCTAACACAAGTCACATGTACAACTGGATATTGTTTTCGCTTTGGCTCCATCCCTTCATTCTTTCTGGAGTTATTTCTCCACTGATCTCCAGTGGCATATTGGACACCTACCGATCTGGGGAGTTCCTCTTTCAGTATCCTATCATTTTGTCTTTTCTTACTGTTCATGGGCTTCTCAAGGCAAGAATACTGAAGTAGTTTGCCATTCTCTTCTCCAATGGACCACATTCTGTCAGACCTCTCCACCATGACCCTCCCCCCCCACCCCGTCTTGGGTGGCCCCACATAGCATGACTTAGTTTCATTGAGTTAGACAAGGCTGTGGTCCGTGTGATCAGATTGACTAGTTTTCTGTGATTATGGTTTGTGTGTCTGCCCTCTGATGCCTCTTGCAACACCTACCATCTTACTTGGGTTTCTCTTACCTTGGATGTGGAGTATCTCTTCATGGCTGCTCCAGCAAAATGCAGCTGCTGCTCCTTACTATGGACGAGGGTTATCTCCTCACAGCCGCCCCTCCTGACCTTGAACGTGGAGTAGCTTGAATGTTTAGAATAGTAAGTTTACTTATTTTGATGCCCCCATTATTCTACATTTAGCCAAAGGGAGACTCTATAATATGGCTTCTGTATCCTTTTGAAATACATCCAAATTGTCTTTTAAGCACTTTTTTTTCCTGACATTAGTAAGATTTTTCTAGGCCCATTTTCTACTTTCTCTGACTTAGTGAGCTATTTTACTAAAGATCCTCAGGTTCTGTTAGTGAAGAATGATGTTCAGAAACCAAGATCTGGTAGCACTTATTAATAACGTGCCTTATTCCAAGGGCTGCTCAATAGACACCTCTAAGGAATAAGTGTATGTGTACATCGATACATACGTACATTTACATCCACACTAATTCTGCATTTTTGCATCACACATTGTATCTGTATCTCTTTCTCTCTCTGTTCCTCTGTCTCTGTCTCTTTCTCTCTATGTATTAAAATACTTTAGCTATCATCAGTGCCTTCAATTCTACTGCGACACTCAGGATTTGTCCTTGTTTTCTCTAGTTTTTTATGCCCTTCTCTGAGTACATGTGACTCCTACTAGATTCAGTCTATGTACTATATTTGGTCATTCCCTCTGGATATAACTGATCTTCCTGTTGTCCCCTCTGTCTTCCTCTGGATAGATGTTCCTCTCATCTTGCTCAAGCTCAGATTTGTGGTACAATGTCACCCCTCTGCAAAGATGCTACATTAACTGTTCATGCTTCAACAACCAAGGTGGGGCCACCAGCCCTCCTCTACAGGGATGTTCTCCCACACAGGTTGTTCTGTTGCATTCTGTGGTGTGCTTTCTCTTACCCTCATGGTAACCTACTTCCTCTTTTCCTCTGATCTCTGTCTCTTGCATACACACATACACACATCTCTCTCTTCCTGGATTTATTCTATCCTTGTTTAATTTACAATATTTTTCTTTTCCTGCCTGCTCTCTAAATGTTCAAGTTCCCTAGAGCTTATACCTTGCTGCCTACATGATGTCAAGCAGTCTCACAGTTTTAAGTGTTTTCTCCATATCAGTAACACCCAAATCAGCATCTGAGGCATTTAAGCTGGTACACATAACTACCTACTTGGCGTCTGAGCATGGATCTCGTGAGTCCAAATATAAGCTGTAAAAATAGAGACTTGATTCTTCTTGCCCCACTCTTCTTTCTCCAAAAATCATACCACTATTACTGTTTAGCCAGAATATAGGAATAGTCCTTGATTTATCTGTTTTCCTGACACACACACATGCAGTATATCAATATGAGCAAATCTAGCTGGTATTTTCATCAGATGTTTTCCTTATCATTTGATTCTCATCAGATCTCCATTGCTGCCACTGTAGCCCAAGTCATACTTACATCTCATGTAGACTATTGTAATAGCCTATTTTCCCTGCTTCTATAATTGATTCTTCTGTAATCTATACTCTATTCCTCTAAAGAAAGTACAACTAACCTTTAAAAGTTGAATTAGACCACATTGTCTCTCAACAAGAAATCTTTGTTTTTTCATTGCACTTATAATGAAATGTAGCCTTCTTGCCCTGGTCTACAGTGCTCCGCTACTAGTTTGATTTATCTCTGTCACGCCATCTTTTACCACTTTCACCCTCTGAATTACTGCCGTCTATCTTGTCATTCCTGTTTTACAACAGGCCAAGTGTTTCCCAAACTGGGCATTTGGATTGCTTTTTAGTATGCTGAAGTCCATAGGATTGCAAAGATTAAGACACAACTGAGCGACTGAGCATGCACACAGTTTCTCCAAATCGTCATTTAGCTGACCCCTTCTCATTTGGATCTTACTGAAATGTCTTCTCAGAGAGATTAAATTAATTGACTAATTTATCATGAAACTCTCAAATTTGTCAGTTAAGTTCTGAGTTCAGCAAGACACAGAGATCACTTACAAGTAGTTGACTAAGGTCACAGAAGGGGAGTTGGAGTCTGTCCCACAGAGATGCTTCCTAGGAGGCAGCTGAGTTTTCATGAATCATTAGAGAGTTTAAGAGTGTTGTGAGAAACCATGGAATAGGAGAAGTCAGGAGCCAGAAGATGGAGAACTTCTGATAGATTTTAAGTTCTAAACTTTATTACCTAGACTATAGACCAGCATGGTCATAAGTACCCAGTAGAAGCTGGTAAAATCATCTACTACAGCATAAGAAGCATGAAGTAAGGTCAGGCAGGATCTAAAGGTATCCAGCAATCTCCCTTAGATACTTCTGAAACACCCAAAAGAGAATTCCCAGTTGTGAGGTTTTGTTCCTCAATAGCCCAGAGGACCTTAAACATCTCCTTATATATATTTCTAGCTATCATCTTGGGGGAAGGGCTTAGTGGTGAGTGAAGTGCTAAATGATTATTACTCACTTAGAAAAGAAAGCGATAACCTGAGAAAATATAAATGGAAGAGATTTTGTTTATGTCTGTTGAGGGAGTTTAGTAAATCTAAGCCCACCCAAGTTTCCTAGTAGACTAAATGGGCCATATGATCAAGTGCATTTGTGTGTGTATAGCACATATAGTGTTGTATACAAATAATTTTTAACTGCACAGTTGTAAATAGTTGCCAACACTAAGAAATTTGTGTATTTGTATGTATGGATTTATAAACTTCCAGGGACTAAAGATAGATACAGCGAGATATAGCCAGAAGGGAAGCATATATATTACAGCAATCGTTCTCATCTTTTATTTCTCATTTTATTCACTGGGTGGAGCTTAAAAAAGCTAATTTCTGAGTCTCTTACCCAAGAGATTCTGGCTTAATTGGCCTGGGCATTATGATTTTTAGAAATTTTCTCAAGTGCTTCTCATGTGCATCCAGGGTTGATAGGCTGAAAGGCAATCTTTTTGATTTAAAAAAAAAACTATATACATTTCCAGTCTCACATCATTATTTTGTGTGTGCCTGCATGCTAAGTCACTTTAGTCATGTCTGACTCTTTGGACCCCTGTGGACCATAGCCTGCCAGGCTCCATTGGATTCTGCCAGAGTCCATTGGATTCTCCAGGCAAGAATACTGGAGAGGATTGCCATGGCCTTCTCTAGGGGATCTTCCTGACCCAGGGATCAAATGCATGCCTCTTATATCTCCTGCACAGGCAGGCATGTTATTTACCACCAGCATACCTATTTTGCATATGTTATCACTTCATGGGAAATAGATGGGGAAACAGTGGAAACAGTGTCAGATTTTATTTTTGGGGGCTTCAAAATCACTGCAGAAGGTGATTTCAGCCATTTAATTAAAAGACACTTACTTCTTGGAAGGAAAGTTATGACCAATCTAGACAGCATATTAAAAAGCAGAGACATTACTTTGCCAACAAAGGTCCATCTAGTCAAGGCTATGGTTTTTCCATTGGTCATGTATGGATGTGACAGTTGGACTGTGAAGAAAGTTGAGCACTGAAGAATTGATGCTTTTGGACTGTGGTGTTGGAGAAGACTCTTGAGAGTCCCTTGGACTGCAAGGAGATCCAACCAGTCCATCCTAAAGGAGATCAGTCCTGGGTGTTCATTGGAAGGAGTAATGCTAAAGCTGAAACTCCAATACTTTGGCCACCTCATGCCAAGAGTTGACTCATTGGAAAAGACCCTGATGATGGGAGGGATTGGGGGCAGGAGGAGAAGGGGATGGCAGAGGATGAGATGGCTGGATGGCATCACCGACTCGATGCACATGAGTTTGGGTGAACTCCGGGAGTTGGTGATAGACAGGGAGGCCTGGCATGCTGCGATTCGTGGGGTCGCAAAGAGTCAGACATGACTGAACGACTGAACTGAACTGAACTGAATATATCCTAGTATGAGTGAGATTTAGCTAGGACCCCTAATCCCTAACACACTAGATAGATTCCGATTTAAAGAGTTTCCAAGGGGTATAAGTACAGAAACATTTCTAGAAAGTGAATGATTTCAATGGAGTTAGCTCCACTCAAACATTGATTGGTTGAGGTCCCTTTTTGCCTTTCTCCTAGGGTTTGTGAGCAGTCATCCTTGTGGTCAGGATCAGTCCCCAAATTTCCAATTTCATATATTTGACCGAATTGCCTAGTTATTTTTGTTAAAGCAAGCAACAACAACAATAAAAATCAGGTTTTTCAGCTGCATTCTACCTTGTCTAAGAAACACATCTGGCCAGTGCAAGATTAATGGGGCTCAGGAGAGAACCATGGCAAAGCTTGCTAACCTAGCAGTCTTTTGAAATATGCCATAACAGCCATGGCATCTTCACAATAAGTTTCATGAGGGTGTATATTGAGTCTAATGAAATTTGGTTAGCTCTGCTAGCTGTCTCTCACTTTGTTCAGTTTTGCAGCTGCTAAAATGGGAAGGATTGAAATCAGCAAGTTTCTGTGGGTAAGTTAAAAGAGGCTTTTGAGTAATTTTTTTCTGCCTACTTGGCATATTTCTCTTGTGACAGTTGGATGTTATTTGGGGTTTCATACTTGGAGGAAGAAGCATAAGCCAGTTTCAGTCATTTTAGAGATTAAATATTCTCTGTATATATATTTGTAGCTGTTATTTTCTTTTTTTTTTGAGGTTTATGATTGATCTTTAGCATGTGATCTCTTGTGTGTTGCTGTCTGAAGCAGCCTGAAAAGAGTGTTCTGAGAATTATGCAGAGTTTCTCTTTAGTTACAATTCTGCTTTCTTACTTCACTTGAGTATCAGTCTTCAGAGAATCAACATAACAAAGGAGTAAATACAAATACATACAAAAATATCTACCAGAAGATCACCGAATTAGGTTTGTGAAATTACACTTAAAGTAATTTTCTACTGAAAAATTTAATCAAATTTATTAATCACATCACTGCTTACCGGTGTTAAATAAAAATTTAAAAGGTAGCAATCAATAAACAGAGATAAAAGTGTCTCAAGAATAAATGAAAGGAAGTAATAAAAAGACTCACCAAGCTGAAGTGCCTCCTATCAACAGTAGCTGATAAAATATTAAAAGACTTGCCTTGTGTAATGTCTCCAGAGAGACATCTGGCTGATCTGCTAGACCATGATTGACAACTTTGAGACCTTGCTGGAAGCCACAAAAGTATATCTATAATATTATGCTCAATTGCATAGGTCTTTCTTCCTAAATGGGGCTGGAAATAACATACCACTGAATGATTGGCTTTTAAGAAATTGAACATTCTCTTCAGTCCCAGCTGAAGTTTAATTTGCTTAGAATTAGATGCTATGTGGTATCTGGAATATAAAAAAAAGAGAGAGAGAGAGAAACAGAGCCTTATATGCCTTATATCTAAGAACATGTAAAACTGGTTTGGAGGAGTTAAGAAATCAATGGAGGGAATTTTATTAGAGGAGGTAGGTGATTTCAGTGTCAGAATAAATTATTTCTGAACTGAACACATTTCATGTGCCTGGTACTAAGCTCCTGATTTATGTTCATTGTCTTAATTAAGTTTCACAAAAAAAAAGCCTTACCAATGAGAAATGTAAAGACATTTTTACTTTTCTTGAGATAAGAAATTGAAACTCAGAAAAGTTAAAGAACTTTCCCAAGGTCTTTATAGTAAATAGTGTCTTAACTTGTATTTGAACTCAGATCAACACAACTCCAAATGGCATGACAAACCAAAATCGACTATGAGGCTAGTGACACCCTAGACATTTATTCACAAGAGCGATGTGCCTTTTCACTTTGTTGATGGTTTCCTCTACTGTGGTAAAGCATTTTAGTTTGATATAGGCCCATTTGTTTATTTTTGCTTTTTTGCCCTTGTCTGAGGTGACAGATCCAGAAGGATATTGCTAAGATCAATGTTAAAGAGTCTACTTCCTATGGGTTCCTCTAAGATTTTTATGGTTACAGGTTTTTCATTTAAGCCTTTAATATATTTTGAGTTAATTTTTTGTATATATGAAAGTGATCCAGTTTCATTCTTTTGCATATGTCTGTCCAGTTTTCTGAACACCATTTATTTTTTAATTTTAAGTTTATTTTTTTAATTGAAGGATAACTGCTTTACAGAATTTTGTTGCTTTCTGCCAAACATCAACATGAATCAGTCATAGGTATACATATGTCCCATCTCCCTTCCCATCCTACCCCTCTAGGTTGTTGCAGAGCCCCAGTTTGAGTTCCCTGAGTTTTACAGCAAATTCCCATTGGCTATCTATTTTACACATGGTACTGTAAGTTTCCATGTTACTCTCTCCATACATCCCACCCTCTCCTGCTCCGCACCCCCATGCCCATAAGTCTGTTCCTTATGTCTGTGTCTCCACTGCTGCGCTGCAAATAATTTCATCAGTACCCTCTTTTTAGATTCAATATATATGCGTTAGTGTATGACATTTGTTTTTCTCTTTCTGACTTCACTCTGTATAATGGGCTTTATGTTCATCCACCTCATTAGAGCTGACTCAAATGTGTTCCTTTTTATGGCTGAGTAATATTTCATTGTGTATATGTTCCATAACTTCTTTATCTACCTCTTTAGAACTGACTCAAAGGCATTCATTTTTACGGCTGAGTAACATTCCATTGTGTGTGTGTGTGTATATACATTATATATATATATATATCACAGCTGCTTTATCCATTCATTTGTGAATAGATATCTAAGTTACTTCCATCTTTTAGCTATTGTAAACAGTGTAAATAAACATTGAGGTACATGTGCCTTTTCCAGTTTTGGTTTTCTCAGGGTATATGCCTACTAATGAGATTTCTGGGTCATATTATGGTTTTATTCCTAGATTTTAAAGGAATCTCCATACAGTCTTTCATAGTGGCTGTATCAATTTGCATTTCCACCAATAGTACAAGGAGATTCCCTTTTTTTCCACACCCTCTCCAGCATTTATTGTTTGTAGACGTTTTGATGATGGCCAATCTGACTGATGTGAGGTGATATTTCACTGTAGTTTTGATTTGCATTTCTCTCATAATGAGAGATGTTGAGCATCTTTTCATGTGATTGTTAGCCATCTGTATGTATTCTTTGGAGAAATGTATAAAGAAATCACTTGCATTCCTATATACTAAGAATGAAAAATCAGAAAGAGACATTAAGGAATCAATCCCATTCATCACTACAACAAAAAGAATAAAATATCTAGGAATAAAGCTACCTAAGGAGACAAAATAACTGTATGCAGGAAAATATAAGACACTGATGAAAGAAACCAAAGACAATATAAACAGATGGAGAGATATTCCATGTTCCTGGGTTGGGAGAATCAATATTGTGCAAATGGCTATACTACCACATGCAGTCTACAGATTCAGTGCAATCTCTATAAATTACCACTGGCATTTTTCACAGAACTAGAACAAACATGTTCATAATTCATATGGAAACAAAAAAGACCCAGAATATTGAGAAAAGCAATCTTGAGAAAGAGGAATGGAGCTGAAAGAATCAACCTTCCTGACTTCAGACGATACTACAAAGCTCTGGTCATCAAGACAGTATGGTACTGACACAAAAACAGAAGTATAGACCAATGGAACAAGACAGAAAGCCCAGAGCTAAACCCACACACCTATGGGTATCTTACTTTTGACAAAGGAGGTAAGAATATGCAATGGGGCAAAGATAGCCTCTTCAATGTTGTGGGGAGGGGGGTGGGAGGGGGGTTCATGTTTGGGAACGCATGTACACCTGTGGTGGATTCATGTCAATCTATGCCAAAACCAATACAGAATTGTAAAGTAAAAATTAAAAATAAATAAATTAATTAAAAAAAATAAATATGACAGGAAATAGAAATTATAAAAAATAATCAAATGAAAATTTTAAAGATGAAAATATAATGTCTGAAATGAAATTGCCCCTGGATGAGATTTAAGGCAGACTAAACATTGAGAAAGAAAATTTGACAGCTACATGTAAAAGAATGAAATTAGAGCACTTCTTAACACCATACACAAAGATAAACCAAAAATGGATTAAAGACCTAAATGTAAGACTGGAAACTATAAAACTCTTACAGGAAAACATAGGCAGAACACTCGATGACAAAAATCAAAGCAAGCTCCTCTATGACTCACCTGCTAGAGTACTGGAAATAAAAACAAAAATAAACAACTGGGACCTAATTAAACTTAAAAGATTTTGCACAGCAAAGGAAATTAAAGACAAAGTGAAAAGGCAACCCCCAGAATAAGAGAAAATAATAGCAAAGGAAAAAAACTGACAAATAATTAATTTCCAAAATATACAAGCAGCTCATACAACTCAATACCAGAAAAACAACCCAATCACAAAGTAGGCAAAAGACTTAACAACACTGTTTATTGATGAGAGTCTTTTCCCATTTTATTTTCTTGCTTTCTTTGTTTTAGATTGACTGTCTATGCATAGGTTTATTTCTGGGCTCTATATTCTGTTGCATTGATCTATGTGTCGTTTTTTTTTTTTTTTTTCCTCACCAGTAGAGTAGTGTTTTGATTACTACAGTTTTGTAATATGGTTTGAAATCAGGAAGTATGATGCCACCAGTTTTGTTCTTTCTCAAGGTTTTTTTGACTATTCAGGTTCTTTTTGTTTCCATACAAATTTTAGGATTATTCGTTCTAGTTCTGTTAAAAATATCATTGTGTCTTGGTAGGATTTACACTGAATCTGTATGTTACTTTGAGTTCAGTTCAGTTCAGTTCAGTTCAGTTCAGTCACTCAGTCGTGTCCGACTCTTTGTGACCCCATGAACTGAAGCACGCCAGGCCTCCCTGTCCATCACCAACTCCCGGAGTTCACTCAAACTCACGTCCATTGAGTTAGTGATGCCATCCAGCCATCTCATCCTCTGTCGTCCCCTTCTCCTCCTGCCCCCAATCCCTCCCAGCATCAGAGTCTTTTCCAATGAGTCAACTCTTCACATGAGGTGGCCAAAGTACTGGAGTTTCAGCTTTAGTAGAATTGGTATTTAACAATATTAATGCTTCTAATCCATGAGCACGGTATATCTTTCCACTTATTTGTGTTGTCATCAGTTTGTTTCATCAATGTCTTATTATTTTCAGTACAAGTCTCTAGCCTCATTGGTTAGGTTTATTCCTAGGTATTTTATTCTTTTTGATGCAGTTGTAAGTGGTTTTTTTTTTAATTGTTGTATAATTATTTTGCAATATTATGTTAGTGTCAGGTGTATAAAATAATGGTTCAAAATTTTAAAGATTATATCCATTTAAGGTTATTACAAAATATTGGATATATTCCCTGGGCTGCACAATATATTCTTGTAGCTTATTTATTTTATATATAGTAGTTTGTACCTTTATCTCCTACCACTTAAACACAAGACTATGTTATTTCTCTTCCTAGTTCCAGGATGTTGGTCTAACAGTGGAAAGGATAAAAGTAAATAGAAGCCTGAACATAATTTGAAATTTATGTATAAGCAATGTGACCTTAGTGACCAGGCCACACAGAGTTTGGGATTGGAGCATTTTCCTTGTTTATTCATTTGTCACAGTATACTTTAACATATCTTAGCTTGCTCTCCAAAAACTTCTACCACTTCCCAGATGTAAGATTCTTAGACCACATATTTCTGTTCTTTCACTATAATTGGTGCTTTTTTGGTAACACATTCTACTTCTACATATATTATAAATTTCACATAAACTTAAACATTGATTTATACACAATTTTCCTTTAAATTAAAATGAAAAAAGCAATATTTTATATTTACTAACATGTTTGCAATGTCTTGTGCTTTTTATTTCTTTGTAGAAATCTTAGTTTCCATCTGTAACCATTTTTATTCTTTCAAAGAATTTTTATTAGCATTTCTTGTGGTGTTATTCTGATTGCAAAGAATTATCTCAACTTTTGTTTTTTTGAAACTATTTTTTGAATAACTGTTTTTTGAGGTGGAGGTATAAAATTCTATGACAGGTTCTTTAATTTTATCATGTAATGATATAATTCTGTGATCTCTGACTTGCTTAGTTTCTAATTAGAGGTCTCTGTTCTTACCTTTATTCTTCTGTGTATTATATTTTCTTACATAAGAAATATAGGAAAAGAAAAATACCAGGCTAGGGGACATGAATATTCTTTTTTTTCCTGCTTCATTGTTAAACCCTCTGGTTCAATGATCTTTTCTTTTTCAATGTCTAATCTGCTTTTAATCTCATCCAGGGACAATTGCATTTCAGATGTTATATTTTTCATGTTCAGAATTTGCATTTGATTATTTTTTATAATTTCTATTTCCTGTCATATTTATTTATTTCTCTATCTTCTTAAGTATATAAAAAATAGCTTTTAAAAATTCCCTTTTCTCATAGTGTTATTCCTGGGTCTGTTTCTATTGGCTTATTTTTATTCAGGTAATAGGTTACATTGTTGTGCTTTTAGACATGAGTAGTAATTTTTTTTTCTTTTATTGTATGTTAAACATGTTAGTTACCTTGCTGAGTGTTTGGATTTTGTTCTCTTCCTTTAAAGAATGTTCTATTTATTTTTGTTTGGTTGGGCAATAACAAAAGTTATTGAAAATCATTTTGATCCCTTCAAAACAATTCTTTAGATCTTTGGGGGCAGATAAGGAGTAGCTGGGCTTCCTAGGTGGTGCTAACGGTAAAAACCTGCCTGCCATTGCAGGAGACCTAAGAAACACAGGTTCCACTTCTGGGTGGGGAAGATCCCTGGAGGAGGGCATGACAACCGAGTCCAGTTTTCTTACTTGGAGAATTCCATGAACAGAGGAGCTTGGGAGGCTACAGTCCATTGGATTGCAAGGAGTTAGACATGACTGAAGTGACTCAGTATGCACTCTAGACTCACTCTAGAGATTGTTTAAACTTAAAGTTAGTGTTAGTCGCTCAGTCGCATCCAACTCTTTTCGACCCCATGGACTGTAGCCCACCAGGCCCCTCTGTCCTTGGGATTCTCCAGGCAAGAACACTGGAGTGGGTTACCAAATCTTGACCCTGTTAGGGCTCCATAAATGTGTCAGACTGCAGTCTCTATTTCCTACATCAGCCAGGCCACTAGGCTTTGTTTGGGTTCCCCTTGCATGTTTTCCTGGTCTAGAAATTGCCTGTAGGCAGAAAGCTATGGTAGTTTTATTGTTCATCTCACTTATTTCTCTTGTCTCCAAAATCATAGTTCTGAGCTGCCTCTTTTCTGGTCTCTGAAAACAACTTTTAATAATTTTATAGTTTCCAATGGTTTACAGAAGAGATTTTACCTAGGTTGTAACTGCTTTCTAGCTTGAAGCAGTAATTAATAGATTTTTTAAAAGGAAATGTTTGTTCAGTAAAGGCCTTTTAATGAAAAAAGAGAGCATGTTTACATATATGTGAAATATACCAATTTTAATCTCATGACAATGAAAAAGGTATACTAGTAAACCCAAATAATGCATTAAATTATAGATTCATAATTTAAGAAAGGACTTTAAGAAGTTGTTGATCTAGTTCCCTGGATATTGACACTGGTGAATATATCATTAAGTTTGAGTGATTAATGGTTAGAACTGGCCTGATGTATCATAGCATCCCATATGAACATTTTACTATCAACATGGTCATCCTCATAAAATTAGAATATTCCTGTTTTAATTTCATTGACCTCCACTTATTTGGATACCATTATCCTCCCTTTTCCCATTCATATGCAAAAGAAATGAGGCCAGTCTCTCATATGTAAAACATTTAATTGCAAAAGAATTTATACATGATGATAGAAAAGGACAAGAGGAAACACCACAATCTTGGCTGAAGATGTAGTTTTTCTACTTCCTAAATAGTATACAGGGAATATTCTGGAGCTATGAGAAAAGCTATGCAAAAATTAGACATTAACTTTCCTTTTAATAACATATATTCTTCATTTCAGATTTTTACATGACATTTTTTATGTTCCTTTGTATGTATTTATTAACACTGAAGAAGCTGAAGTTGAACGGTTTTATGTAGACCTACAAGACCTTTTAGATCTAACATCCAAAAAAGACATCCTTTTTATTATAGGGGACTGGAATGCAAAAGTAGGAAGTCAAGAAACACCTGGAGTAACAGGCAAATTTGGTCTTGGAATAAGGAAAGAAGCAGGGCAAAGACTAATAGAGTTTTGCCAAGAAAATGCACTGGTCATAGCAAACACCCTCTCCCAACAACACAAGAGAAGACTCTACACATGGACATCACCAGATGGTCAACACCGAAATCAGATTGATTATATTATTTGCAGCCAAAGATGGAGAAGCTTTATACAGTCAACAAAAACAAGATCGGGAGCTGACTGTGGCTCAGATCATGAACTCATTACCAAATTCAGACTTAAATGGAAGAAAGTAGGGAAAACTGCTAGACCATTCAGGTATGAACTGAATCAAATCCCTTACAATAATACAGTGGAAGTGAGAAATGGATTTAAGGGACTAGATCTGACAGATAGAGTTCCTGATGAACTATGGATGGAGGTTTGTGACATTGTACAGGAGACAGGGATCAAGACCATCCCCATGGGAAAGAAACGCAAAAAAGCAAAATGGCTGTCTGGGGGGACACCTTACAAATAACTATGAAAAGAAGAGAAGTGAAGAGCAAAGGAGAAAAGGAAAGATACAAACATCTGAATGCAGAGTTCCAAAGAATAGCAAGAAGAGATAAGAAAGCTTTCCTCAGCAATCAATGCAAAGAAATAGAGGAAAAGAACAGAATGGGAAAGACTAGAGATCTCTTCAAGAAAATTAGAGATACCAAGGGAACATTTCATGCAAAGATGGACTTGATAAAGGACAGAAATGGTATTGACCTAACAGAAGCAGAAGATATTAAGAAGAGGTGGCAAGAACACACAGAAGAACTGTACAAAAAGATCCTCATGACCAAGAGAGTCATGATGATGTGATCACTCACCTAGAGCCAGACATCCTGGAATGTGAAGTCAAGTGGGCCTTAGAAAGCATCACTACAAACAAAGCTAGTGGAGATGATGGAATTCCAGTTGAGCTCTTTCAAATCCTGAAAGATGATGGAGTGAAAGTGCTGCATTCAATATGCCAGCAAATTTGGAAAACTCAGCAGTGGCCACAGGACTGGAAAAGTCAGTTTTCATTCCAATCCCAAAGAAAAGCATTGCCAAAGAATGCTCAAACTACCATACAATTGCACTCATCTCACATGCTAGTAAAGTGATGCTCAAAATTCTCCAAAGCCAGGCTTCAGCAATATGTGAACTATGAACTTCCAGATGTTCAAGCTGGTTTTAGAAAAGGCAGAGGAACCAGAGATCAAATTGCCAACATCCACTGGATCATCAAAGAGGCAAGAGAGTTCCAGAAAATCATCTCTTTCTGCTTTATTGACTATGCCAAAGCCTTTGACTGTGTGGATCACAAGAAAGTGTGGAAAATTCTGAAAGAGATGGGAATACCAGACCACCTGACCTGCCTCTTGAGAAATCTGTATGCAGGTCAGGAAGCAACAGTTAGAACTGGACATGGAACAACAGACTGTTTCCAAATGGGAAAAGGAGTATGTCAAGGCTATATATTGTCACCCTGCTTCTTTAACTTATATGCAGAGTACATCATGAGAAATGCTGGGCTTAAAGAAGCACAAGCTGGAACCAAGATTCCTGGGAGAAGTATCAATAACCTTGGATATGTAGATGATGCCACCCTTATGGCAGAAAGTGAAGAGGAACTAAAGATCCTCTTGATGAAAGTGAAAGAGGAGAGTGAAAAAGTTGGTTTAAAGCTGAACATTCAGAAAACGAAGATCATGTCATCTGGTCACATCACTACATGGGAAATAGATGGGGAAACAGTGGAAACAGTATCAGACTTTGTTTTGGGGGGCTCCAAAATCACTGCTGATGGTGACTGCAGCCATGAAATTAAAAGACACTTACTCCTTGGAAGGAAAGTTATGACCAACCTAGATAGTATATTCAAAAGCAGAGACTTTACTTTGCCAACACAGGGCCATCTAGCCAAGGCTATTGTTTTCCAGTGGTCATATATGGATGCGAGAGTTGGACTGTGAAGAAGCTGAGTGCCGAAGAATTGATGCGTTAGAACTGTGGTGTTGGAGAAGACTCTTGAGAGTCCCTTGGACTGCAAGGAGATCCAACCAGTCCATTCTAAAGATCAGTCCTGGGTGTTCTTTGGAAAGAATGATACTAAAGCTGAAACTCCAGTACTTTGGCCACCTGATGTGAAGTGTTGACTCATCGGAAAAGACTCTGATGCTGGGAGGGATTGGGGGCAAGAGGAGAAGGGGACGGCAGAGGATGAGATGGCTGGATGGCATCACGGACTCGATGGACGTGAGTCTGTGTGAACTCCGGGAGTTGGTGATGGACAGCGATGCCTGGCGTGCTGCGATTCATGGGGTCGCATAGAGTCAGACATGACTGAGAGACTGAACTGAACTGAACTGAACTGTATGGATTTATATTTACAACTATGTAAATAAATTGATAATATCAAACCTATCTTAATTCTCACAGTTGTGGTTAGCATAATTATTCCTGGGCATAGCAACAGAAAATTATGAGTATACAGTAGTAAATATTACAATTACAAGTAAGTTAGCATAATTAAATTTCTTTTCAATATGCTTCTGCCTCAATTTTTTCTTTGTTTTTAAATAACTGTACACTTTTATGATGTTTGGGTAATATATGTAATGAATTTTATATTTTATTATATTATAGTTTGTGGCGAAGATTAATTCCTTCAGACTCTAATAATAAACCTCATGAAAACTGCTCTATATTATTTTTTGATATTGGTAGAAATAATTCTATATCAGAATTTAATTCAACATATACAAATTCACATTGAATATATGTATTTGTTGAAGCATTCCATTCATATAAATATTTCATGGTTTGTTTCCAGCTAAATGTTAGATTTTAAAATACTGTATAAATATTACTTATTCAGAAAAATGACTTTTTAAGTGAAAAACCAAGAAATATAAATTTGAACACATAAGAAACACTTTAATAAATCAGAATAAAAATTTGAAATAAGCCTTATTTCTTTTGAGCTCTTGAGGTGAAACAAATTCAGTTAGCAAAAATGATGAGAAAGGTTATGTCAAATAAAAATAACAAATAGCACCACAAGCAAAATAATTTGATGGATGTGATGAAATATACAGCAATGAAATATTCTCATTGAGATATCACACAAAGGTATAGAAAGTTTCTTAATAACCTAAAGAAAAGTAAATTTACATAAGTCTCAAATTTCATCATAATCAGCTTATGATTTTGATGCATGGCTACAATGTATTCAGTATCAAGGTTCACAGAAATTGCAAATCAGCTTCACACATTGGTTGTGAATATCCTTCATCGGTTTCCTCTAGTACCAGGTAATGTAAAATATCACAAGTACGATGGAGGATTGGCTATGAATTTAATGACTAACGTTGATGTGTCTATTTATATCTAAAGAGTTTTAACCATAAAATTGTAAATGCTAATCTAAACACACAAATTTGTGTCTACCAAAATTGTGTAAATAATTGCTTATTCTATTCTTTATAATTTTCCTGCAATTCTTCCTTTTCCCCTTTTATTTCTTTTTATTACAGATTTGCAGACAAAAGTAAATTTTTATTGTTATGTGGTCAGAGATGAGATGAAAATTACAAAGCCTTCCCTTCCCTGTTTAAAAGAATTCTACGTGACCAAAGAACAGGCACAATGTTATTAGCAAATTTTCTAAATGTTGCTTCTTCTGTATGTGTATAATATTCACACTGCTCATGTCTTTCTATCATCCTATATCATTTAAAGACATCTAACATAGTGCTCTGTCCACCAAAGTGTCAGATAAATCCTTCACTAACTGAATTAGTTTTTGGGCTCCAAAATCACTGCAGATGGTGATTGCAGCCATGAAATTAAAAGACGCTTACTCCTTAGAAGGAAAGTTAAGACCAACCTGGATATTCAAAAGCACAGACATTACTTTGCCAACAAAGGTCCGTCTAGTCAAGGCTATGGTTTTTCCAGTGGTCATGTATGGATGCGAGAGTTGGACTGTGAAGAAGGCTGAGCACCGAAGAATTGATGCTTTTGAACTGTGTGTTGGAGAAGACTCTTGAGAGTCCCTGGACTGCAAGGAGATCTGACCAGTCCATTCAAAAGGAGATCAGTCCTGGGTGTTCATTGGAAGGAATGATGCTAAAGCTGAAACTCCAGTACTTTGGCCACCTCATGTGAAGAGTTGACTCATTGGAAAAGACCCTGATGCTGGGAGGGATTGGGGGCAGGAAGAGACGTGGACGACAGAGGATGAGATGGCTGGATGACATCACCAACTCGATGGACATGAGTTTGAGTGAACTCTGGGAGTTGGTGATGGACAGGTAGGCCTGATGGACAGGTAGGTGATGGACAGGTTGGTGATGGACAGGTGATGAACTGAACCGAACCTAACTGAATATATCTATTGCATTCAGCTTTAAATTCAAGTTCTTAGTGTTTAAATTTAATTTTCAATCTTGAGTTATTTGGTATAATCACATATCAGTTTAGTTCAGTTGAGCTACTCAGTCGTGTCCGACTCTTAGCGATCCCGTGAATCTCAGCACGCCAGGCCTCCCTGTCCATCACCAACTCCTGGAGTTCACTCAAACTCATGTCCATCAAGTCGGTGATGTTATCCCACCATCTCATGCTCTGTCATCCCCTTCTCCTCCTGCCCCCAATCACTCCCAGCATCAGGGTCTTTTCCAATGAGTCAACTCTTCGCATGAGGTGGCCAAAGTACTGGAGTTTCAGCTTTAGCATCATTCCTTCTGATGAACACCCAGGACTGATCTCCTTTAGAATGGACTGGCTGGATCTCCTTGCAGTCCAGGGACTCTCAAGAGTCGTCTCCAACACCACAGTTCTAACGCATCAATTCTTCAGCGCTCAGCTTTCTTCACAGTCCAACTCTCACATCCATACATGATCACTGGAAAAGCCATAGCCTTGACTAGACGGACCTTTGTTGGCAAAGTAATGTCTCTGCTTTTGAATATGTTATCTAGGTTTGTCATAACTGTTCTTCTAAGGAGTAAGCGTCTTTTAATTTCATGGCTGCAGTCATCATCTGCAGTGATTTTGGAGCCCCCCAAAATGAAGTCTGACACTGTTTCCACTGTTTCCCCATCTATTTCCCATGTAGTGATGGGACCAGATGCCATGATCTTCGTTTTCTGAATGTTGAGCTTTAAACCAAATTTTTCACTCTCCTCTCCTCTTTCACTTTCATTAAGAGGCTCTTTAGTTCCTCTTCACTTTGAATCACATATCATTGTTCATGAAATTGTCTCTTTATGTTATAAGAGAAATCTGAGACAGTAAATTAATTAACAAGTGCTATGTATCATTACAGGGAAAAGGGCATCATCTCTTCAGAAAGTGTGCAGGTTTCAACAGCAGGTTCATTGAATGTCAATAAAAAAGTAATGAGCTTTCCAAATTTTGCAAAAGCAATTTCTATAAAGACCTTAAGGCTTTTAGGAAGCAAAAGAAATTGAAAGAACAAATCTACTAGAGACATAGTTGATGAACTTGTCCCTATAATTTTTAAGAAGAACATGTCTACTGGTAACTCAATTTGGAAAATAATTTTTTAACCTGTATTTCATATTTACACTTTCTATAATAAGTTTTAGTGATGGTTTTGGCTTACTTCAGCAAAGTATTAGTTGACAGAACTTCCTGTTTCCAATTTGAAATTATTACATTGCTGCTTATAAAGTCTATTTTAAAAAGTATCTCTCTGCAACTTGCTTTAAACATTTTTTTATCTAAAGCAGTTTTAGGTTCACAGAAAAATTGAACATAAGGTACAGTTTCCATATACTCCCTGGCTGCATACACGTGCAGCTTTCCCCACTGCTGCTGCTGCTGCTGCTGCTGCTAAGTCGCTTCAGTCATGTCTGAATCTGTGCGACCCCATAGATGGCAGCCCACCAGGCTCCCCCGTTCCTGGGATTCTCCAGGCAAGAACAATGGAGTGGGCTTGCCATTCCTTTCTCCAATTCGTGAAAGTGAAAAGTGAAAGGAAAGTCGCTCAGTCGTGTCCAACTTTTATCGACCCCATGGACTGCAACCTACCAGGCTCCGCCATCCATGGGATTTTCCAGGCAAGAGTACTGAAGTGGGGTGCCATCGCCTTCTCCGAGCTATCTCCCACACTATCAACATGCTACACCGGAGTGATACAGTTGTTACAATCAACGTATCCAAAATACTTCACTATCATCCAAAGATGATAGTTCACAAAGGGTTTGTGCTTGGTGTTGTATATTCTATAGGTTTTAGCAAATGTACAGTAACATGTATATATTATTATATATTATATACAGGATAGTTTTACTGCCCCTAAATCCTCCGTGTGCTGCCACCAAAGCCCTGACAACCACTGATCTTTTCACCATCTCTGTGGTTTGCCTTTTCATGAAAATTAAGTGATTGGAATCATGTATTCTATGACTTTTCATATTTTTTTTCATGTAGTAATATGCAGTTAGGATCCCTCAGTGGCTTTTCACAGCTAAATTGCTCATTTCTTTTTAGTGCTAAATAATATTCTGTTATCTGTATATACCAGTTTGTTTATTCAGTAAACTATTGAAGTACATCTCAGTTGCTTCCAGATTTGGGGAATTAAGAATAAAGTTTCTATAAAAATCCATGTGTAACATTTTTATAGACTTCAGGTTTCAACTCTTTTGGGTAAATACCAAGGAGTTCAATTGCTAGATCATATAGTAAGGAGATATTTAGTTTTGTAAGTAACTGTCAAACTGTCTTTCAAGGTGGCTGTACAATTTTGCATTATCATTGTAAGTTTTATTTTTAATAATGTAAAAATAAGAAATATTCAGATCAGTTCAGTTCAGTTCAGTTCAGTCAGTCAATCGTGTCTGACTCTTTGAGACCCCATGAAACTCAGCATGCCAGGCCTCCCTGTCCATCACCAACTCCCAGAGTTCACCCAAACTCATGTGAATCGAGTTGGTGATGCCATCCAGCCATCTCATCCTCTGTTGTCCCCTTCTCCTTCTGCCCCTAATCCCTCCCACCATCAGAGTCTTTTCTGATGAGTCAACTCTTCACATGAGGTGGCCAAAGTATTGGAGTTTCAGCCTCAGAATCAGTTCCTCCAATGAACACCCAGGACTGATCTCATTTAGGATGGACTGGTTGGATCTCCTTTGCACTCCAAGGGACTCTCAAGAGTCGTCTCCAACACCACAATTCAAAAGCATCGATTCTTCGGTGTGCAGCTTTCTTCACAGTCCAACTCTCACATCCATACATGACCACTGGAAAAACCATAGCCTTGACAAATGGACCTTTGTTTGCAAAGTAATGTCTCTGCTTTTGAATATGCTATCTAGGTTGGTCATAACTTTCCTTCCAAGGAGTAAGTGTCTTTTAATTTCATGGCTGCAGTCACCATCTGCAGTGATTTAGAGCCCCCAAAATAAAGTCTGACACTGTTTCCACTGTTTCCCCATCTATTTCCCATGTAGTGATGGGACCAGATGCCATGATCTTCGTTTTCTGAATGTCGAGTTTTAAGCCAACTTTTTCGCTCTCCTCTTTTACTTTCATCAAGAGGCTTTTCAGTTCCTCTTCACTTACTGCCATAAGGGTGGTGTCATCTGCATATCTGGGGTTATTGATATTTCTCCCTGCAATCTTGATTCCAGCTTGTGCTTCTTCCAGCCCAGCATTTCTCATGATGTACTCTGCATATAAGTAAATGAGCAGGGTGACAATATACAGCCTTGATGTACTCCTTTTCCCATTGGGAACCAGTCTTTTGTTCCATGTCCAGTTCTAACTGTTGCTTCCTGACCTGCATACAGATTTCTCAAGAGGCAGGTCAGGTGGTCTGGTATTCCCATCTCTTTCAGAATTTTCCACAGTTTTTTTGTGATCTACACAGTCAAAGGCTTTGGCAGAGTCAATAAAGCAAAATAGATGTTCTTCTGGAACTTATTTGCTTTCTCGATGATCCAACAGATGTTGGCAATTTGATCTCTGGTTCCTCTGCCTTTTCTAAAACCAGCTTGAACATCTGGAAGTTCATGGTTCATGTATTGCTGAAGCCTGACTTGGAAAATTTTGAGCATTACTTTGCTAGCATGTGAGATGAATACAATTGTGTGGTAGTTTGAGCATTCTTTGGCATTGCTTTTCTTGGGGATTGGAATGAAAACTGACCTTTTCCCGTCCTGTGGCCACTGTTGAGTTTTCCAAATTTGTTGGCATATTGAGCGCAGCACTTTCACACCATCATCTTTCAGGATTTGAAATAGCTAAACTGGAATTCCATCACCTCCACTAGCTTTGTTCGTAGTGATGCTTTCTAAGGCCCACTTGACTTCACATTCCAGGATGTCTGGTTCTAGGTGAGTGATCACACCATCATGATTATCTTGGCTGTGAAGCTCTTTTTTTGTACAATTATTTTGTGTATTCTTGCCACCTCTTCTTAATATCTTCTGCTTCTGTTAGGTCCATAGCATTTCTGTCCTTTATCGAGCCCATCTTTGCATGAAATGTTCCCTTGGTATCTCTAATTTTCTTGAAGAGATCTCTGCCCATTCTGTTCTTTTCCTCTCTTTCTTTACATTGATCACCTAGGAAGGCTTTCTTATCTCTCCTTGCTATTTTTTGGAACTCTGCATTCAAATGAGAATATCTTTCTTTTTCTTCTTTGCTTTTTGCTTCTCTTCTTTTCACAGCTATTTGTAAGGCCTCCTCAGACAGCCATTTTTCTTTTTTGCATTTCTTTTCCATGGGGATGGTCCTGATCCTTGTCTCCTGTACAATGTCATGAACCTCCATCCATAGATCATCAGGTGTTCTATCAGTTCTAGTCCCTTAAATCTATTCCTCACTTCCACTGTATAATCATAAGGGATTTGATTTAGGTCATACCGGAAGGGCCTAGTGGTTTTCCCTGCTGTCTTCAATTTGTCTGAATTTTGCAATAAGGACTTCATGATCCGAGCCACAGTCAGCACCTGGTCTTGTTTTTGCTAACTGTACAGAGCATCTCCATCTTTGGCTGGAAAGAATATAATCAATGTGATTTCGGTGTTGACCATCTGGTGATGTCCATGTGTATATAATAAGAGGTAATTCTATGGAATATATCAGCTTTCAGTAGAAATTTTCCTTGAAACTCCAGAATGAAGTGTCCAGTATTTTTATTTGAATTTCCCGTATCCACTTCAAAGAAAAATAGACCTCTTGACATCCCATATCTACGATGGTCCTCAAACATGGTTCACTATCTCAGTAAATCCACTCATCCACCCAGATTTCTACCTTGCCTCATCATTTACATTCTGTCTATCAGCAAATAGGTCTACACTGCTGTGTCTCCAGGGTGCTCTGCAAGAGCACTGTGGTAAGTCGTAATTTTGTGCACTTCCCAGGTCTAAGCCTGATCTTCTGTATTTATTACCTCTCCAAAAGTATTATATCCAGTGATCAATCTGTTATTCACCCAGAGACTTAGACATTTCTTGAATAAATTTCTCTTTAATGTTAGCATTATTGCTGAATATCTCCCACAAAAGTGGATTTATGGCATAAAATTTTTGTTTCAAGGACTCTTACATACATATTTTTATTACTTCACATCCTCTAAAGTAGCCATATCTTAGAGGACATTTCGAAGGAACTAAAATACTTATGTTTTCCTGAATGAGAGAAGAAAAATAAATGATGAAGTCATTTTATACTTAAGAAGAAAAATGATCATAATTACCTCAACATGTTATTTTGTTCTATAATTTAAACTATGTCAAATGATGTTTATTAGAAGGTCTGTGCTTGTTAAAAACAGCAGACATGACAACTTATTCCCTTAGTATGACAGAGTTTCAAGAAGAAAAAAAAAAAGATCATTGACTCACAAAACACTCCCATAGGATTAGATGAAACACCTATTGACTTTCTTGGAAAGCAGGTTGAAATGATTTATAATGACCAAATAACTAACACCACTAAAATTACATATTGAATAAATGATCAACTGTAGAGAAATAAACTTTGGGGTCAGTGGGAACACATTAGACTTGAATTTTTGGAGGCTTAAAGTATTTCTGTTTTTTGTGAAAAATGAAAGCCTCAAAAGGTCAAAATGTAAAGTTTATTAATTCATTTATCCAAAAAATAGGTCTTAATTACTTCATGTAATGAACATTTCTCTTGAATCCCCACAATGAAATAAAATGTTTTTTCACTCCTCACAGAACTGTCCATTATAGTAGGGAGAGAAGGAAAAGAAATATCACATGTAGAAAAATCGTGTATGCTAGATTGTGATATATGCCAAGGAATAAAAAGAACAAGGTAGATTATGAATGTAGGGTACAGGGTGAATTATTTGAGTTGCAGTTTAAGAGAAGGCTATCAGATTAGACCTCCTTTGAAAGTAATTTTTTTTTAGTTGCTAAGTCATGTCTGATTCTTTACAAATGTATGGACTGCAGCTCTCCAGTCTCCTCTGTCCCCCACTATCTCCTAGAATTTATTCAACTTCATGTCCACTGAGACACTGATGCCATAAAACCATTCATATCAGAAATTTCATTTTACTTTAGAACAATACAAGAATAAAAGATTGATATTCCAAATGCACCACGGGAAAGTGAGCCTTATATCTTATATGTGTATAACAGTGTTTGCAAACACTCACACAGACTCACACACACATACACTTATCTAATGTATATGATAAGGTTGTTACTGTTAGCCCATTTTAAGTTCAGTTGCTCAGTTGTGTCCAACTCTGCAATCTATGGACCGCAGCACACCAGGCTTCCCTGTTCATCACCAATTACCAGAGCTTGCTCAAACTCATGTCCATTGAGTCTGTGATGCCTTCTATCCATCTCATCCTCTGTCATTCCCTTCTCCTCCTTCCTTCAATCTTTCCCAACATCCTTTTCCAGTAAGTCAGTTTTTTGCATTTGGTGGCCAAAGTACTGGAGCTTCAACTTCAGCATCAGTCCTTCCAATGAACATTCAAGATTGATCTCCTTTAGAATGGACTGGTTGGATCTCCTTGAAGTCCAAGGGACTCTCAAGAGTCTTTTCCAACACCACAATTCAAAAGCATCAATTCTTTGGCCCTCAGCTTTGTTTATTTTGACTTCCTCTGTTTGAAAGACTCTTCAGTGTCTAATTTCTACCCCATTCAAGGAGGTGAAGTTGGTCACTTACTTAGGCTCACTTGCTTGTTGTGTTTTGAACTGGCATGTGTGGTGAGTGTTTGCAGTGGACGGACCACAGTGGGTTTGCCACAGCCCAAGGTAGCATGTGCTTCCTAGTCTATACTGCTGCGTCTCCAGGGTACTCTGCAAGGGCACTGTCATAAGTGGCCCCTGCATTTTGTGCACTTCCTAGGTCTAAGCCGCTCAGTTTTTCATGTGCTCCACAGGGGTAGAGACTGGACGGGCTGTGTGTTTCATGCCCTTATCAGGTCTGAGCAGCTCAGCTGACCAGGTGCTTGGTGAGTGCACCATCCACGTGGGTCATGCATCTCATTCACCTTCCAGGCCCCCACAGCTCGGTTTCCCAGATCCTCCACAAGAGCACAGTCCCAGGTACGCCCTGTCTCCTCTGAGGAGCTGATGTCAGGCTGTGACACTCCTGGCAGGTGTCAACTGTCCAGGATTCCAGAAAAATGAGGTTAGCAAGTGGGATCCTGCTTATAGTTGGTGGAAGATGCTATGTCTGGGGCTGAGACTGCAGCAGCCCCTTGCCTTCCAGCTCTGGCTGTCCCTCATCTGCCTCTGCCTCAGGGGATGGGGCTCAGCAATTTTTATGGTGCAACTCTCACATCCATTCATGACGACTGGAAAAACCATATGTTTGATTACATGTGACAATAGACAAAGAGAAATTAAGTGACTTGTCTGAAATCAATTAACTAGTTCTTTCAGCCCTAACTCCTGTATTTAAATCACATTAGTTAAAACACTCTTAAGTTTTCCAGCTCTTGTAATCTATTTTTTTAACCTTTTGGATGGCCATTGTGAGAAATCACAATTTATAATGTTTAGACTTGGTTCAATTTTTTAAACTACTTTGAAAAATGAATTATGATTCTTAATAGAAAGAGTCAAGATGTACTCTGAATACAGAGACTCATTTTTAAATAACATTTAATGTGCAGATTATAATAATGAGATTTAGCACAGATAACCTATTTAATTGGCTCTGTGGAGAGTCAGCATAGGTATAGAAGTAAGGTGAGCTTCTTTTGATTAAATTGTACAGGTTGCCCCCAATAGAGTGAGGTGTCAGATACAATAACAATCTTGTATTTCTGACTTACTGGCTTATGGACATTATTTAATAGCTTGTCAAAAGTCATTTAAATAAGCTTATTTGAAAAATGGCATTCAGTACAGATTATTCATGTAGAAAGCAACATTTAAATCATAATAATAAACATTTTTGTTTTGTTATCCATAAAGAACAAATTTATGTAAATTCCACTACAAGGTCTTATTAAATGTATTGAGTTATGATTGCCAATGTTTAGCAAGAGCTTTTAAAATACATTACACAGAGTTAGATGCTGTCTTGAAGATTATAACTGAATGACACCACGTGAGTATCATATAGGATCTAACAATGAGAAAATATATTTTTTTAATAAATTGAAATGCAGGAAAGCAAAGATGTAAAATTCACTTTCCATAAACAGTTTGTAAAAGAACTTCTAGCTAAGCTTTCCTAATATATACTTGGTCATCATATTCTGTATTGTAGGCAGGACGTGAAAATTAAGAGTCAGAATTTCCATTTCCATGTTATACTGATAAGAAGCTCTGGTCAAAATTATTGAAGAGAGAAATGCTTGAGGTATGATATGAAATGTCCATCAAGATAGTATAAAATGAAAATTTAAAAAGGTAAGAATCAGATCCTACAGAGCCTTGAAACAACATCAAAATGCTTTACATTTGCCTTAAAAACAGAGGAAAGTTATTGAGCAGGAGTCTGACATAATTAGATTTGAATTCTGTAAGATTCCTCTTCCTGCAGTGTTAAAAATAAATCTAAAAGATATGCAGTAGAAGGTGGAGGACCACTTAAGACAAGGATTAGCAAATTAGGGATCTATACACCTAGAAAACAACATAGGCAAAACATTCTCTGACATAAATCATGCCAATATATGGCATCCCACTCCAGCACTCTTGCCTGGAAAATCCCATGGACGGAGGAGCCTGGTAGGCTGCAGTCCATGAGGTTGCTAAGAGTCGGACACGACTGAGTGACTTCACTTTCACTTTTCACTTTCATGAATTGGAGAAGGAAATGGCAACCCACTCCAGTATTCTTGCCTGGAGAATCCCAGGGATGGGGCAGCCTTGTGGGCTGCTGTCTATGGGGTCGCATGGAGTCGGACACGACTGAAGCGACTTAGCTGCAGCAGGGTCAAATCGAGCCTATCACCTGCTTTTCTTTTCAATCCAGGACTTAAAATTAATTTCTACATTTTTAAATGTTTGAAGGAAAAATAGAAGAATAATATTCATGTCATAAAATTATATGAAATGCAAATTTAAGTGTTCATAAACAAAGTTTTATTGGAACATAGCCATGCTTATTCATTTCATTAATATCCCACCTCTGACTGCTATTGTCATTACAACCTCAGCATTAGTAATTGCAACAGACAGCAAAGTTCAAAAAGCCTAAAATACTTATTACATGGCCCTTGACAGAAAAAGTTTACTGACTCCTGATTTCAGTTACTGAAGTGATCCAGGTGAGATCTGATAGTAATTTATAAAGATAGAGATTAATAGGTGAATCCAAGAGGGATAATTGTACCTTCACTTAACAATACACTGAGTGTAAGTATAAAGGAAAATGTGTTGTCAAGAGGCTCCTAAATTTCTGAATATCATGTACATGTTGACAGCATCCATAAGTTAGTTCAAATCAGAAGAGGATCACATTGGCCAGGGAGTGGAGGGGAAAAAAGGTCTAAGTTTCATACATCTGAGTTTCAGATACTTTGAGTTATGAGTACATATGAAAAGTAGACAGTTGAATATATATAGAGTTCAGATGAATGATTCAGGCTGGAACTGTAAAAATGTGAGTAAACAATAGGTCATATATAGCAGTTAAATTCATTGGTTTCCATCAGGCATCCAAGGATGAGAGTGCAAAATGATGCCAGAGTCCTCCTAGGGCCAAATATGAAGGATTTGTGGTACTTATTGTATATAAAGTAAGATGTCCCTGTGAAGAAGTCAGAAAAAGAGGGGCAAGAGGGAAAAGATGAAAACTAATAGGCTTTACTGTCACAGAAAACAGAAAAAATGTCAAGAAAGAAGGAGTGCTCAACCATGTATGTCCTGCTAAGAAGCAAAACAGGTGACTGACCGAATCTCTATTGATATAGCTAACTTTAGCCATGCTCTTTTGGACTGAAATTTATTTCTACATTATCTATAATAAATATTCTGAAGAATGGTCAGGACAAATAAGTCACTAAAGATGAAAAATCCTGATAGTTTGAATTTTACAAATATTTAAAACTGTACAACTGAAAAGCAAATGCCAAATCAAAGAAAAACAGAAAACTAGGAAAATATTAGCAATGCATATGATAAAGATTTATAAAGCAAAATTATTAAAGATCAATGATAAACTACTGAGTTCTGCAATAGAAAATAATCAGACAAAAATTGAATAGGCAGTTCAGAAAAATAGCAATGCATATGATTGGTAAACTTTTTTAAAATTTATTTTTAATTGGAGGATTCTTGCTTTACAATATTGTGTTGGCTTTTGCTATGTATCAACATGAACAAGCCATAGGTATACACATGTCCCCTCCCTCTTCAACCTCCCTCCCATTTCCCACCCCATCTTAACCCTTGTGGTCGCAGAGCAAGCACTATATGATTAGTAAACTTGACCAAAATGCTCAGCAAATGAACATTTCATTCTATGCCTGTAAGGTTGAGAACTAGACCCTACAAAGCGGGTTACTCCTTATATAGGAGATTCACTTCTACCTTCTGGTTCCTAAACCAATATGTGTGTGTGCTTAGTCACTCATGTCTGACTCTTTGTGACTCCACGGACTATCACCTGCCAGGGTCCTTTGTTCATTGGATTATCCAGGCAAGAATACTGGAATGGGTAGCTATTCCTTTCTCTAGAAGATCTTCCCAATCCAGGGATCAAACCCAACTCTCCTGAATTGCAGGCAAATTCTTTACCAGCTGAGCCACTACGGATGCCTCTAAACCACTATAAGTTAATTAATTGTGTGTTGAGGTTTTATATATTGATGGAAATTTACAAACAGTGATAATGTCTGAAAAAGAAATATTTTTGAGTGATCATACTTAAAAAATTATGGTCACAAAAGCATAAAAAATGGAATGAAATTCAGGATTATAAAGTGCAATTGAGGGAAAGCAAGTGTTTCCCTTCAGAAGAAATGTGCAGTTTTTATGCTGTACAAAACATAGATGAATGCTTAAATAAGTGTACAGGGGTAGCCTAGGAGTTGAGAGACCTGTATGGTTCTGATCTTGTAAATAACATCTCTGTGTACATTTCCTCATACAGAGAATTGTTATGAGGTATAAGCAAGTTATTTTGATGGAGAAAAATTATTACACCCTTATGTTTTTTCTCTGGGATCAGATTGTATTGTTGGTCAATATGTTATTTACATATTGCATGTTTTCAAGACTCTGTTTCAGTGCACATCAAAACATAAACAATATCAGCAATGACATTTAAAATGCATTATCTTTATCAGTAGAAGTTTATTCTATTTTAGTAATGTCAGGATGATGAATAGCATATAATTCAGAGAGGAATGGCCCAGAGCAGATACATAGAATTTACATAGGATGGGTTCATCTGGCAATAAATCAAATGAAAATTTCAATTTTATGGTCTTAACATTTCAAGAATTGAATCCTAATTTACAATTTATTTGCATGATTTGAGCATTTTGACCCTTTTGTTTAATCTTAAATTATGTCATCTTTACCTAAATGACTATCATTTTTATGTTATTAAGAGGTTAATTAGTTTTTTAATATATAGTACTGAAAGGTACTTTTGAGATTGAGATAAATGCATTTTTCTAAAAGAAAGTTTGCTATAATTCCAGTGTCCCATTTCCATCATATCATTTTATACTTCTAAACAGTTCCAACATTTGATACGTTCCTTTGAAAGCATGCTCAAGTCTTATTTACACATGAATGTCCAATGTAATTAATGAAATCTAAAATTCCTGGAGTACTGGGTTACTGTCCTCTTTTTTTTTTTTTTTAAATATTTCCCTACAACACATAGTAGAGTTCAGTGGTTTTCAACCCTGGCTGAGCATCAGAATGATCTGTGAAGCTGTTAAAAATATTGTGAGAGAGGCCAACCTCCTGGTCCATTCCCACTGAGTCTCAAGCTGAGATAGAATCTCCTGGGGTGGGTTCTGTCATTTTTATTTTGAAAAATCTTCACAGATGATAGTGAGACTGAATTAATTAAGCTTTTTCAGGTTATAAGTAAAAAAAAAAAAAGTTCCTCTTATAAAAGGAGGGCTTATTTTAAGGTTACAGAAATCACAGAACAGAGCCAGGGCCTGGGAGCATGGAAGGGGCCCCATGGAGGGCTTTTCCTGAAGCCTGCTTTCTGACCCCTTTTTGTCTCTGCATGTCAGCATCATCCACCATTCCCCTTTGAGGCAAGCATCCACTGTTTCCCAGTTTCTCAGTTTGCATTATCTCTTTTTGAGGAAGCAGTCAGGCTGATCCTTGAATCTCTTAGTACTGACTCGCAGTTCTTAGGATAGGGTCCATCTGTTGAATTTGAGTCAGATTCCAAATCTTTGCATGCTTGGTCACTCAGGCATGTCTGACTGTTTGCAACCCTTTGGACTGTAGCCCGCCAGGCTTCTCTGTCCATGGGATTTTTCTGGCAATACTGGAGTGGGTTGCCATTTCCTTCTCCAGAGGATCTTTTTGACCCAGGGATCAAACCCACATCTTCTGTGTCTCCTGCGTTGCAGGTGGTTCCTTTACCTTCTGAGCCATCAGGGAAGCCCAGACTGGCCATGTACTGCCATTTACCACCGTTACTGCTCCCACCAAGGATGGTGTGAGGGAAATAGAGGGACAGATCTACTAGGTCCCCTATAATGGTGTGTCTCAGGTTCAGGATCACTGGATAATTCATTTAAACAACAAACATTTACAAGCTCACACAGGTGCCCCACTGGACTGAGAATATAAAATTAAACAGCATAGATATGCTCCCTGCTTTGTAAGATGCTTCAAATATTCTGTGTAATTTTTTTCCCCAGGGGAGAGATAGTAGCATACTGATACAAGTTGAAAGTAAAAGAGAAGAGACAAAGATGGTTAAGGTAATCCTATAATTTATTATACAAACGAATATACTTTTGAGAGTGAAAGGGGACACTAATGAAAAGAATATATGATCACTTTAAAATTGAAGCTCAGGTTTCTGGCTTGGGAAACTGGATGACAATGCTGCCATTTTACTAAAGATCTCAGAACGGGTTCAAGTCAGGAAGAGGGCTTCAGTTTTAAACACATTGAGATGGAAATGGAGCTACCCACCTGGCCTGTGGGTGTGTAGGTCTGGAACTCCAGAGGCTTTTCTCAACAGAGATATTCATTTAGAGTCAATAGTCTATTGACAATAAGTGAAAGTAATAGGGTAGAAATTCTGTATCGCTCTCACCAAGAGCTTATATCTCTTAAATCTTTCTAACGCAAAACAGTTGTTTCTTTAAGATCTATATGTCCCTGCCTGTTTACCTCTTTCAGATGTTAACATAATCTGAAGCCACACTTCCATATTACTGTTAGTAAACTACCTTTACACTGAAAAATTCTGCCAAAACTAGATGGACATTTTTACTCTCAGCTTGGTAATCAAATTTACATTAGTGATTTAGATTTCACTAAGTTTATTTATTTCCAAAGCCTTAATTTTTATTTGTGAAAATATTATGTTTAATTATTGATGACATTGAGAAAATTATGTTCAATAATAGATTGAGTGAATGAAGAATTAGTGAAACGAGATGTTGAGAAGGGAGGATTTGAGGTTTTCAAAGGTTTGTTCTCTTTGTTAATTACGAATACAGTAATCTCATCCCCTTTTATTTTCCTTTCAATGAAGAGCAGATGATGAGGATAGTGTGGTATGTGTGTATGTGATGTGTGTGTGTGAGGGAGAGAGAGAAACAGAGATGGAGGGAGAGAGGGAGAGAGGAAGGTAAAGGAAGGACAGAGAAAAAAAGAAAGGGAAAAGAGAGAAGGAATAGAGTTTTATGTGCTTTGCTAAATTCTTCAGCATTCATATTATCTTGTTATAGTCTTATTTGTTCTCACACTATAGGGCTCTTTCCCTCATTTTGTTTTCTCACTTCCCAAGGCTGTGCTTAGAGCCATGAGTTCTAAGGATCCTGAAAGGCAATAATCTTTCTCAGTACCAGTGGGTACCAATGCCTGGAGACTTAAGAAATGATTGGTTTAATACTGTCATCATCTGTTCCTCATTTTTGTGAGTGCACACACTGACTTCCTATTGTCAAAACTGTGTAATTTAAGAAACACCGCAGTAACTACTTTATAGTGACATTACAACAGTTTTACCTATGACACAAATGTTTTCCCAGGTATAGACACTGACAAATAAAATGTATAATGTCAAAAGAACTAGCGAAAAGCAACATTTATAGATCAGAAAACTCTGTCTTTGGTGTATTCCAACTTATCTTCCAATATAGTCTCATTCCCAAGATTCCAATTTCAGGTATCATTTCTGTTAGATTTAAGCTATTAACTGATGAGATTGAAAGTATGTGACATCTTTTCAGCCTCTTTTTAACAATTGAAATATGAGTCTCTATTGGCAAACTCTTAACTTGGAGGAATGGGTGTGTTTGTGTGTGCATGAGCACGTGTGTATGTGTGTGTGTATACATGTCTGCAAGGGTCTTCACATCATCCATTAGTTGACATTGCATTAGTTAGTTACTTAATTAGGTAGTCAGGGTAGACAGGCATTGCCTATTGGAACTGTGTGTTGGAGGTGAGTATGAGGATTATGAAGGTCTTTTCCAACATGTCTATGAAAGACTCTATCATAGTGGTTATGGAAGCTGACCATCTTTCCTTATAATTGAGTAATTCATTCTATTAAATTAATATACTTTCATATGGTATACATATTGTAATACTTGTGAAAATAGATTTGACATAATTATATCTTATTTTCTATTATTTATTTGGTGAAAAGGAAAGATATAAGCATCTGAATGCAGAGTTCCAAAGAATAGCAAGAAGAGATAAGAAAGCCTTCTTCAGTGATCAATGCAAAGAAATAGAGGAAAACAACAGAATGGGAAAGACTAGAGATCTCTTCAAGAAAATTAGAGATACCAAGGGAACATTTCATGCAAAGATGGGCTCCATAAAGGACAGAAATGGTATGGACCTAACAGAAGCAGAATATATTAAGAAGAAGTGGCAAGAATACACAGAAGAACTGTACAAAAAAGATCTTCACGACCCAGATAATCATGATGATGTGATCACTCACCTAGAGCCAGACATCCTGGAATGTGAAGTCAAGTGGGCCTTAGAAAGCATCACTATGAACAAAGCTATTGGAGGTGATGGATTAGGAAATTCCAGTTGAGCTGTTTGAAATCCTGAAAGATGATGCTGTGAAAGTGCTGCACTCAATATGCCAGCAAATTTGGAAAACTCAGCAGTGGCCACAGGACTGGAAAAGGTCAGTTTTCATTCCAATTCCAAAGAAAGACAATGCAAAAGAATGCTCAAACTACTGCACAATTGCACTCATCTCACATGCTAGTAAAGTCATGCTCAAAATTCTCCAAGCCAAGCTTCAGCAATATGTGAACCGTGAACTCCCTGATGGTCAAGCTAGTTTTAGAAAAGGCAGAGGAACCAGAAATCAAATTGTCAACATCTGCTGGATCATGGAAAAAGCAACAGAGTTCCAGAAAAAACATCTCTTTCTGCTTTATTGACTATGCCAAAGCCTTTGACTGTGTGGATCACAATAAGCTGTGGAAAATTCTGAAAGAGATGGAAATACCAGACCACCTGAACTGCCTCTTGAGAAATTGTATGCAGGTCAGGAAGCAACAGTTAGAACTGGACATGGAACAACAGACTGGTTCCAAATAGGAAAGGGAGTACGTCAAGGCTGTATATTGTCACCCTGCTTCTTTAACTTATATGCAGAGTACATCATGAGAAACTCTGGACTGGAAGAAGCACAAGCTGAACTCAAGATTGCTGGGAGAAATATCAATAACCTCAGATATGCAGATGACAACACCCTTATG